>NW_028278349.1:0-201038 GCF_059751315.1 Micrasema longulum
TATGCTCCTTGTTGTGCCTACCGCTCCCTATTTTGTCGGTTTTGAGCGCGAGTCGGTGGCCACATAATCACGCGGTCGCAGTACGCATCGAGCGCTTACACAAGACGCAAGCGTCATTTTTGAATGATGTATATTTTTTTATATGACATTTTTATTTTTTTACAATATACATAAGGGATAAAACAAAGTATAAAAAATATAAAAGATCATTATAAAGCATTGAAAAACATATTAATTAAATACATATTAACAGTAAAAATATTAAACAATAAATGTTTATGAATATTTGCTCCTATAATAAATAGACAGGTGTAGTTTTTCGTGTAATATAAAAAAGAGAAAATAAAATATTCTGTTAAAGATTAAAAGGCACTTTTATTATTTTATAGTAATTAAAAAAGAAAATTTATATTTTTTTTTTAATAATAAATAAACATTGATATAATTAGCTGCACTAAAAATGCATAGCACGCACGCTGTCACAGTGTCATCGTCCATTGTATAGAAAAACAAATGACAAGTGCGGAGCGTCGCGATTGATTTCGCGAATAGAGCAGTGTATGGGCGGAGATGGCAACATCAGGCGAGAGGGCGGCAGCGCGAGGAGCATGAGCATGAGCAGCGCAAGGAGCATTGTGTGGCGGGGCTATAAAAGGGTTAAATAAGTTAATATTCTTCTTTCAAATGCTTTTCATCTCTGTTGCAACAGAGATGAAGTCCCGGGGGTCGAAATTTAGTATTGGACTCCAAATATTTTTACAAACTTACAACATTATTGATTTATTCATGTCTGATTATTTCTGGTATATAACTATAATATATTATATCATTATTGATTTATTTATGGTTTTCAATAAAAAATAGAACACAACAAAATATTAAAACAAGATATGCAATGAGCATAAACTTTGGGGTACCTCTAAGTAGAACTGCCTTTTTTCAGAGGCATTTTGCAGTATTGGGCCCTAGGTTTTTTAACATGTTGGACCCTGACATAAAGGCGTCTGTCAGTTACAATGTTTATAAGAAGAAGGTGAGCAAGTGGATAAGGGGTAGACCTTTTTATGTCCTGTAATTACTTTCATGACTAAAAATTGTGTTGCTTTTAATTGCCAAATATCTCCTTTTTTTATGATTTTATTTTCACTTTTTATGTTTATTCATTTACATATGTTTTATTTTTCTTATTAATGCTAGTATTTACACGTATGTTAATTTTCTAATTATAAATGGTATATTCTGTAATTTATTTTTGTTCTTCAATTTTTAATAATATTCTGTAATTTATTTTTGTTCTTCATTTTTTAATTTTTAACGATATATTTTCAAATTTATATTTGTACTTCAATTTTTATTATTCTCGGTATGTTTTCCAATTTATATTTTTGTTTAATTTCTTTATTACCAATGTTAAATTTTACAATGTGTATTTATGCTTCAATTTTTATTATTATCGGTATGTATTCTAATTAATAATAATTATGTCTCATTTTTTTACTATTAATGGCATGTTTTCTAATTTATTTTTTTGACTATATTTTTATTGTTATTGCCGGCATGTTGTCTAATTTATATTTGTATTGATTTTTTCTAATGTTATTATTATTCTTTGAATTAATTGAGCATTATTTAATGAAATTAAAAAAAAAACAAATGTAAAAAAGAAGGTCCTTCCTAAACACAGGAATTTCCGAGCCAGTCGGGACCTGAAACGAAGAAACGCTGTACATTTTAAAACTGTGAAATACATAAATAAATAAATAAATATCATCAATTTTAATCGATGAAATGTTATGTCAAAGATAAAATAAAAGAAATTTACGCAATCGCTTTGCATTAGATGAAATCGACCACCGAACAGTAAATTTTAATCTTTTTCTCCGGTGCATGCTCGATTTTCCTAAATCAAGCGCTGCAACGAGGCAGAAGCTAGGGTGCAACTTGTGGGGAGATTTGTTGAATAAAATACGAACAGCGGGAAGCGAATTGAGAGCTATAAATAAAGGAGAAGAATGCACTTGGCTTGGGAATAGAGAATAGTGATGGGGATGTCCGAAGACAGAAGACGAATAAGTGCCAATTAGTTGCTATTGCTTATTCCCAGGACTACGGGACTGCGTTCTACTGAGCCGATACGTTCAATTTTAGTTCTGAATGAAATATATGTATGTATAAATATTTTTATATTTTATTTTTAAAACGGTTGAGAACTCCTAAGCTCTTATCAGGAGACAGTTTGTATTATTCCTAGGGCATTCAATATACATTGCAACAATACCAACAAATCAATGATTTGTGATTTTTGCTATTTCGAAAATACCGCCTTATCTATATTTTTATTATTTTTCTTCCTAAGTATATATATATTTTTAGTTTTTTTAACAAATAAAAATACAATAATACAACCAAATACAATTTTTTACATTTATCAAATACATATGTTTACATTAACGTTTCCCATTACGTAAAATAAAAAAACAATTCTTGCGTACATAATGGGAAACGACGTCTAACAAAAGATTATTTTATTTTAATCAATAATATTTTTAGACTAATATAAATAAATTACAAAAAAGATATAAACGATGTTTTCAATCAGTGTTACATAAAGAAGAATTATAGATGTAATATTTTACTTCTTTCTAAAATTTATTGTATTCCTGACTGTACTTTTTATTATCTTTGTTCATTTTTATTAAAGAAAAATATTCCTCTGTAAGTATAATGATGTTGTGCAGTAGTTGTTTTTAATTAAGAAATTAAGATATTACCACCTGTTCTAGGTCGCGTACTTACGTTTTGAGACCTAGAATTACTACTATTTATTTTATGTTTATGTATTTAAAGCAAACAATTCTTTTTATATGGCAATTTTATATATAAAACCTTATTTTAAAAAAATAATTGAACAGTGGGAAAATTAGACGGTTTTTTCAAAAATTTTAAGTATTAAAATCCCAAAGCTATTATATAGAACACTGTATGCTAATTGTATTTATGTTTATGTTTATAAAAGGCATTTGTGCCGTATAAATAAATGAATAAATATGTAAAACAGTTTGTGCATATATTGCATTATTATAGGTATCAAAATAAGAACAATTTAAAATGGAAGAAATTTAGAAGTTACAAATAAAAAAAATACGTTTATGTATAGTAATAATTATAAAGTAAATCAAAACAAAAAATAATATAAAGTAACTTTCCGGTTATTCATTATAATAAAATAAATAGAAACATCATCATCATTCCCTTTCCGTACCTAATGGTGCATAGGCCACTGCATTGGTACACAAATCGTAGCGTATCTTGATCGTCTTTGTTACATGAAGGTAAGGTGATCAGTCTTACGTTTCAGGTACCAGACCAGGGACTATGAAATATTCTAGTGTAAAAACACCTTTTTTAAATTAAGATTTCATATCAACCATGTCGGGAATCGAACCCGAGACCTCTTTCATGGTAGGCAAATGCGCTGAACATTACACTACGAGGCTGACAAATAAAAACAACTTTGTTTTTATCCACTTATTTTTTATTTCTTCTACCGACCGGCTTCAAAGTTATACAAGGTTCTTTATCAAGGTACACTCATTAGTAAGGTATATAATTAAAACACGTGCTGATAACATAATGTTTTGATACAAAGTATCAGTATCTCACCAAAATCTTTAATTTTTTTTGTGTGGCTAAATGTGTAATATTTGATGCTTTAACTTTGTAGTCAAACATTTCAATAAATTATGTTTTTAAATATTTTTTTATAACCTTTTATCAACTTTTTTATGTCAATACGCTTTCATCATGGTAGTTGCACAAATATATGAAACCAACTTTCTGATAGGATACATGTTATAAGAAACTAACACTTGCAAAAAAAATTCAATCTTGTGGAAGCAATTATTGAAAAAAAATGGAAAGGGAGAAATATGAGTATGAATTAACTGGATATAGGTGACTATTACTTTCAAATAAATGGGTACGTCTCGAAACCGATAGGCATATAAAAGTCGGTTACAAATATTTACTAGCATTTATTACAAAGTAGTTTATTTATTTTGTATTTACTTTTATCTCGATAAGCAGATGGCACTCCTAAAGTTTCACTAAGGTTTTTTTCATTTGAGCATGTTTTCCACACTTCCTTTTTTTATATTCTATTTTTTTTATTACTTTTATTTTTATTTTTCTTTCTGTTGACGCCCATGGGGCTTTTACATTGTACATACTATACAATAAGAAAAAAATACACATTAAACATAATGAACATTTTTTCAAATATAAAAATTTAAAAAAATATATTTTTAAAATTTAAAAATAAAGTTACATAGTTAACATAATACACTATTAAGACATAATACATACAGTATATTATGTTTATAATATAAGGCATACCAGGATTCAAATAAAACATAATTATTATTTAAAAATTATTTTTTTTACACCGGTAAACTAAACTTTAAAGTGAAGTTATTTAAAATTTTAGTATGTTTTTTTCATTTAAAATATTATTTTCACTAATTTTAATATTTATTTGATACTTTTAACATTACTTTTTCACCCGTTGTTTTTGAGTTACTTTATTTATTATTTTTTGTCTTTACTTTGAGCATGCTGTTAATTTAATGTTTTGAATGATTTAATATTTAAACTATTTTCAATTATGTTTTTATCTTCTTATATAATTATTGTACTTGAAATAATAAAAATAATTTATTAACAACCTTAGACAGATAAATAACATTTAAGAAATGGAAAGATATTAATTTATAAGCATTTACGGGGCTTATGACCAAATTTTAAGTATAAAATGGTCGTAATATATGAACAAAGATAATTTTGTGGTTTATAAACTGGCAAAACATAAAAAGGACCCATTTTTATCATTACTTACTGTAGATAAGTAATTGGAACTTTGTAATCACTGCAAACCTTTATAATTATTTCATCAATCACTTCCTGTCTCTCAGCATGTCCCTTAAGGAACTTCCTTAGAAAGCTTCCTGTATTGAGTCGTTCATATTTCATTTTCTTTTTCTTCGATCTGTGTCATTCAGAAAGTGGAGACTCGGTTAAAATGACACCCTCAAAGAATTTCCCATAGGACTATTATGAGAATATTACCAAAACGGAAAATTCGTGTTTCATGTCTCAATATTATTTATTTACTTATGTTTTCCTCATTTTACTCTAAAAAATATAATGATGCATGAAGCATGTTAACTTTTATATAGATATATCTAGAAGCATGAAGTTGCTTTAAAATACAAGTGTTCAAATATAAATTGCACAATTTCGAGACGAGTTTTATTTATTTCGCGCATACACACTCACCCTCAATCCTATCTTTACCACATATGATATTTATGATTCACTTAAATACTTCAATTCAGTGACCATTTTCCTTAAGTCATTAAAAATTGTATTAGAAAATGGGAAACAGGTTTTAGAAGATCGCGATTTGATCTTCAACTTCCTGATCCGAAGACCAACGACGTCAGGCATCCGACTTTTTTACTCTAGAATAATTTTGAAAATTCTCATATCACAGAAAAACTCGTTTTATTTCTCAAAAATCGCATCCAAAATGTCCAACTATTAGCAGATAATTTATAAACATACGCACCAATCTATCTTATCTAGAAAAAAATGTATGTTACCGTAGAACTCCCCAACTATGTACCAATTTTATTATATTTTGACAAATAACTACCTTGTTTATGTATTAATCAATTTTATTCTGTATTTTTTTAGTAAAAGACTGTCTAAGAAATATTCCGAAATTGAAATTTGTTGAAAATATTAATTGCAAGTATTTTTCAATATTTTTCTAAAAGTAGTATATAGATAGCTATCGAAGTGCCCAACTATGTACCACCTTGAAAATTATCACTTTATTTCACAAAAAACAAGTTTTGTTGATAGTTGCAAAGCTAAATGTCAACACTGTATTCAAGTTACAAATATTATTGAAAATAAAAACACAGCTTTATAAATAAAAGTAATTTATTTCGACAAGACAATAAAGTTTAATTTGCAAAATAACAGAGAAGTTGAGAAATTATATAACCTAATAAACTTAAGTTAATTGAACTGAAAAAATGTATGTAGGTACTCGTATTAAGGAATTGATGAAAGTAAAAAAAAAATCCAAATAAGAATCCCAATCAAGGAACTGGTAAAAGAAATCTTTTCTGGGGTTTGTGTTCACTATATTTTTGCTTTTATGTTTATTGTTATATTTTTGTTTATATTTATAATTATGTTCATGTTTATATGGTAGAATTGGCTCTGCACTATAAAACCATTTTACTGGAATAAAATAAAAAATAATAAAAATAATATTAACAATAATAATAATAATAAATTGAAGTCTTCTTTGGCTGGCCAAACCCAATGATGACTTATTCCGCATCTAGACATGCTATTCACCTTGATTCCAGCATCATATTTTTTAAATTGCTTTGGATAATTCTCTTCCTCGAATAGCACAGAAACATATTCGTTCACTTGTAATATTTCATTGTTATTCATTCGATGATGTTCATTTGTGGATTCATCACTACTTTTCGGATTAAAATTTGAGTCAGTTTCAGACAGTAACGATGGTTTTTCCTCTTCAGACTCACAACTCTCATCAGATTTTTCCTTTACGTTATAAAGTGCAAAGAATAAATAAGTTGTCCCATCTATGAGCCATGGTACATAGTTGGGTGACAAAGTGTTCTTTTTGACATTTTCGTAAATATCAAGATAACCAGAAACAGTATCAAAGGCTACATAGAATCTAAATAATCGCAAAGAAATATCCTACAATTTAAAATAAAGTACTCATTTGTAACACTTACCAGTTTTCCTAGATGCAAGAAAGTTTGACAACAATCAAAAAGTAGCAAAAATCAACTAAATTAAAAATTATCGTCACGTAAAACGACCAACAGTGAGCCGTGATGAAATGAAATGAGAAATTGGCGCCAACTCTCTACTGTACCACAGATAAACAAAGAACCAGGTGCGTCTTCGTATTTACGTCTTGCATTTGCAAGATATTTAATAAAATGTATCTGATTCTTGGTTGGTACATAGTTTTGTCCGCAGGACATAGTTGGGGAGTTCTACGGTACGTATTTATGATAAATAAAAATATTCCGTGTGTTTTGTGATCTTATTTCTTACATATATTTCTTGAAATGGAAATCTTTCGTAAAGGCGTGTAAATAATGTTTTTGTATTAGTGTTAGGAAAAGGTCCCACGAGACTCATGCGTGCTTGATAGCTTCTCCGTACCTTGAGCGGTTAACAGTTTCCTCTGGGCCTTTGGGGATGATACTCCTATGAATTCCTGGTACTTTTAATGACGCCACTCCATCTCCTCGAGTCTTTTGTACGTGGTCGTATTCCCATCAAATATTTACTCTTACTCTCCTTTGAATTGAATTAGTTCTGCCAACTAATAAACGCCATAAAACTATTGTTGGCAAACAACAATCTTTATTTATTTATTAACTTTAGTCAAATATTACAATTTTATTAATTGGATAGTGTGGATATTTTTAATTTTTATTTTTTTTAAATGTTGTATGTACTCGTATATCATTATTTTGTTTTATGATGAAAATATTATAGTATATCAAGAATATCATATACTGAGTTTTTCTACTGACATTTCTTGGTGGAACTGCATTTTAATTATAATAATAAAAATACTAAGGTGGTTCGCAAACGTGGAGTTTTCCTTGTTATTTCTCCAACTTTGGAAGTGTTCGTTAATCCTAGTTTTGAACGACCTTCCCGTTTGGCCCACGTATTCGGCTTCGCATGAACCGCAGCGTAATAAATATAAGCCTGAGTTAGTATCCCTTTCCCTTTGATCTTAATTATTAATTAACATTTTCCCCATATTTGAATTGTTATAGAATGCAATAGAACATTCATCTCTGTTAGCTATTTTACTAATTAAATTACTACAATCTCCATGATATGGTAGCGTTGCCCATTTTTTACGAGCTTTTGATTCTTTTATAATAAGTCCTTGACAGAGTTGTGATGCAACTATTTTTTTCTGTTTTTTTCTTCTTATTAATCGATCAATAAGATCACATTCATATCCATTACTGCGTGCCAATACTTTTTTGGATTTAATTCAATGTTAAAGTTAAAGTTATCATTTTTATTAATGATATTAATAATGTATTTAATTATATGTTAAAGTTATCATGATTATTAACAATGATAACTTTAACATTGAATTAAATCCAAAAAAGTATTGGCACGCAGTAATGGATATGAATGTGATCTTATTGATCGATTAATAAGAAGAAAAAAAACAGAAAAAATTTGTTGCATCAAAACTCAGTCAAGGACTTATTATAAAAGAATCAAAAGCTCGTAAAAAATGGGCAACGCTATCATATCTTGGAGATTGTAGTTATTTAATTCGTAAAATAGCTAACAGAGATAAATGTTCTATTGCATTCTATAACAATTCAAATATGGGGAAAATGTTAATTAATAATAAAGATCAAAGGGAAAGGGGTACTAACTCAGGCTCATATTTATTACGCTGCGGTTCATGCGAAGCCGAGTACGTGGGCCAAACGGGAAGGTCGTTCAAAACTAGGATTAACAAACACTTCCAAAGTTGGAGAAATAACAAGGAAAACTCCACGTTTGCGAACCACCTTTTTGAGTCAAATCATGTTTTTGATAAAAATACAAATGTTCACTTCCTTCACACATGCAGCAAAGGCCAAAAATTAGATAAACTTGAAATTTTAGAAATAAACCGTTTAAAAAATTGCCCTGATAAAATAATATTAAACGATCAAGTAACACACGTGCATTCTCCATTATTGTATCCATTAAAATACAAACAACGGAACTAATCGATAAGAATTTACTGCCGGGAATTTTCACTTTCAGAGAATCACTTAACTACCCCCCGGCCCGGAGACATAGCTGTCGATGGAACTACCAACCAGCGGCCCTTGTTATAGTTTTAATTAAATTTAAATACATGTAATTCAAATACATTTTCATTATAAAACTTCATAAAATTATATATTTTACACCAGTTTTTAATTATATACATTCAAACAAAACTCATATTCTTATAATTTTCATTACCTTATACTTAAATGATTTTAATTTAAATTCTTTTATTTACATAATTATATAACACCATGATTTACAACCCCTGCTTGCACTTGTATATAACATAGAAATTTGTTTAGTCTCCCACCAGTTTGACGATGTCAGTCACGACGAAACCCGGTCACTGGTGAAAAAATTATAAAATAATTATAAATAAAATTGGAATAAAACGAAAAAGTATTTTTATTATTATAATATCATATACCACTGATTTTTCAAATTGAATGGTAGGGAGAAACTGCCTTAAGGCAATATGCATATGTATTTATTTATGTATTCATATTTTTTCCATTATAAACTATAATTAACAATAAAAATAATGTGACCTCACTTACTCCACTTACCCATGTCAAGAACACATAAAATAGACTTTTTTTTAAAATATAATTTCATTTGGAATAAACAAAGAATACTAACTTAATAAACATAGATAATTGACCAAATTTTCAGACAGTTTTCAACACTACGTATTTATGTTTATAATTAATTAATTTATGTACCTCTGTATTATTTATATTACGAAACTGCATATATTAATTTTATATACTGATTTTCTGAATGTTTGAGTTTACTGTTTACCATATTGATGTGCCATATACATATATGTTTTTTTGATGTTTCTGATTCTATATTTGTGGTGATATACTCATGTGTCTGTGTCAACTAATTGCTAGTCCCATCTCAAGACAGGACTTTTAGTCCCGTGGAGTTGAGACTCATGTCTCAAATAATGTACAATAAACTTATGAATGTAAATAAATAATAATAATAATATAGGGTTTGAGTAAAATAAAAAAATAAATTATTATCTTGAAAATATTAAATTTCCTCATGTTAAACCAGCATGGAGCGCAAATAATGTACGTATTACAAAAAGTACCATTTTGGTGTTTTTTCATAACGAAACGTCAAAATCGAAATCACAATAGGGAAATATTACATACTACGAATATCGATAAAAATATACGAAATGGAATTGGAGTAATTAATTGTATTTTCAAAATCAATATGGATATTGTGGAGAAATGTTTTCATGTATAAATTTGAAAAAAAAATTTTTTTTTAATACGTCACTAGAAAAACGCGACATATTTGGCCTTGATAGTTGTGACAATGTTCCAAACAAATCTTAATATTCAGGAACAAATAAATATGAATCGTGACGTATCTCAACCGAGCGGCCTTTCCTAATTCTGTTTTATTTGACCAAAGAGAGCTTTTGCCTAACTAGGTATCTTATTTAAAAATAAAATAGATCTTAAGTCCTGACGATGTCAACTTAAGATCAGCTAAAACAAAATAATACAACTGGGAATTCCATTGATATTTATATCATAATCATTATAAGGTATGACATACTGGCGCAATTTCACATTCGGATGTGTTTTCTTCGTTCACCCGGACACGGATTCACTAACCATGATAAAACAAATAAGCGATTAATATTTTTAAAAACAAAATGTTCTTTCTTTTTGGGAATTTCCAATTACTCGCCGAGATCATAATATTTATGATAAAATCAACATTACTATCCTGGAGATTTAAATAAATTATCGAAATTATATTTATCTTCACTTTATTTTAATTGAATAATATTTTTGTCCAATCGAATATTCAAATTCGTTTCCAGAATATTTTTTTGTAAACATTAAAAAAGTACATGAATAATAAATTGGTTTTTTATGGACGCGAAAAGTCCTGAATAAATATTTTTACTCCCGAAATGTCAAACAAGTGGCGTTATTAAATTTTAAACACGATTCTATCTGTTAAATATTTCCGTTCAATGATTTGAGTGTATTTTTGATAAGGCGTGTTATTTGAGGTTTGCATTGAACATATCGCACAGGCAGTAGTAGTTTAGATAAAAATTTTAATCGTTAATATTTAAAACACCTACATTTTATTTTTTATTATTTTATTAATTACATTAAACAAACATTTGTTAAGGACAGAGACACGGTTTATAGCGACACCATCAGGAACGACCCATGTCTGTGAACTTGCTCCGACTCGCTAGAAAATCCGTGTTGAGTCGAAGCACTTGTAATGCATTCATAACCATACATTCACACACATATATATACATATATATTAAGTCTATACACATCATTGATACTTTATACATTATTACATTTTATATTTATAAATACATATTAATCATTAACCAGTTAGTCCACATTTGATCGCAGAAATCCATTCCCGTTCGAGCAAACCAATTACTCAAACCAGATTTGAATTTCGAAAATGACTCAGATTCCTTTGTTACCTGATCTAGTAAATTAAAAATTAAAAATTCTTGGACCTACCACAGAGAAATGTCTTTTAGCCAAAGTTAATTTACTTTTTGGTACGTAGTAATTTACTTTATATAAATTATTATATAAATAATATAACATTGTGTACCTACAGCCAATCTACTAAATACAATGGATTATAAATTTAATAAAATAAATAAAACAACTTTGTTTTTAACCACTAATTTATTTAATTAGTGGTTAAAAACAAAGTTGTTTTATTTACTTAATTATAATGAATAACCACAAAGTTAGTGCTTCAAATATAAACTTTTTACTTTAGATTATAAATTTATTTAAATGTTGGTAAATAATGTAATGTTAACACGTACTGACTTTCCTGTGTCTATCGGTTTCAAGCTTACACATCTCTTTTTATTCTTGTATAAAATCCCTAAAACTCTCAGGTTTTGCAAGCAGAACATTCAGTGACTTTTAAACACTTTATTTACATACACATTTGAATACGTATGCATAAGAGCGGGCATATTGCCTTATAGCAATTTCTTTATACCTGTCCAAACCGTTAAATTTGAAAAAATCTGTGGTATATGAACATATTGTAGTGATATTACAATATATTTATTAAATACTCGCATACATATTTATTTTATTTTTTAATAAGTAAATATCTACTCTATACTATGAAGAGAGAAGAAGGGTAAAGGGGGAAGGAAATATAAGGTAGAAAGGAAAAACTCAAATATTCAGGATGTGACATTTTATACGTGATGTTGATGTAAATAGAAAAGAAGCGTCTCTGACATTAGTGGGTAGATTAATTCATAATTGAGCGGCTACTATTGTGAAAGAGAAGACAAAATAAATTAAGGAGTGCATAGATATTGAAAGGGTTCTCGCGTTACTAGAACGAAAAAATAACCCATGCTGTGAGGTTGGAAGAGCTCTCTCAGATAAACTGGCTTTACATATATATATATATATATATATATATATATATACAGAGCACCATATTGCTAACCTATTTGTCTTCTTTCAGAATGTGCCTCCGGGATCTGGTCTCCTTTATATGTAGTAGGCATAGATTATATCGGATCGGTGCAACATTTTCTGGCAAGGTAAGTAGCAATGATGATTAACCTCGAGAGGTAAGACTACACTTACAGAGAAATGAAGTCAATGTCAAAAATTTTAAGTACTCATGTTTTTTTAACAGTTCAGTATATTATACTCATTTGTTTTTTTAACGCATTTATTTCATTTTTTAGAAAAATATTTTAACAGTGTCCTGTGTCACTTTAGCCTCAAATCATTATTTTTGCATAAGTTTATTTGTATAAATTGTTTGTGTAGTTTGTATTTACTTTATTTTTTTAATGAAAAAAACAAAGGCATTAAGGGGATCCTAAAGGGGGGGACGATGTGTTGGCCTTTGTCCATACATCCTTCTCCTCCTACATTAATCTGCATAGTGTTTAATCCTTGGGAATATTTTTGTAACTTTCCTCTATGCGCGCAGTTAACAGAGAGTCCCCGGTATAACAATTCCCGGTGGTTAATGCGCTTAATTATTCCCTTAATGCTAGTATAATATATATATGTAATATTTATTTTAGAAAACTTTTAAAGAAAACAGAAATCAATATCTCATCAAAGAATCTATAGAAATATCATCAAACCACAAGCAATTTCCATGACCATCTGTGACCCATGCCTACCAAACGTTATTCAAATCAGAATGTCTGATTTTTTTTAGGGTGCTGGTTAAATGTTTTAACGGCTTTTTCACTACCCTGCCTATTTTTAAGTTTGAAAGGAACCAAATTTAAGGATGAAAAATATCTCTTAAAAGCTTTTATTTCTTTATATAATTTTCAACGTATGGGTAGGCTTCCAATTCAAGTCCACAATACACAACAGACGTGACTGTGAGGTGCCCGGATATAAAGTTTAATACGTAGAAACGTAGAAATGTCTCGTAGAATCAAAGACATTTTCCAAATTAAAAATATCGTTGATTTCATAAATCACGAATCAGAATCATGGTATATATATCGGCAATAAATATCATGATGTATATCGCGATATATATTATTACATACGAGTATGTCCCTCAAACTCTGAAATTCCGTAATTTTTCTGAGCCCTTTTTTGATCTCCAAATAAAAAAAACAAAGCATGTCGGATGTATTCTTTCTAGGGTTAGAGCTGCGATTTTCTCGCGACTTACCCTAGCTATACCACCTGAAGAACAAGAAAACACATTCGCTTTCATCAATCTCTGGCAGCCGACGTGGAGAGTCTATTAATCATCGGGAGTACTTAAAGACACAGCTGAGGGTGGAATAACTGGCTTACTATGAAAAATTGAACAAATATAATTTCAAAATTCAAATACGAATATTAAAAAAAAAAACTTCCCTTTATAAATATTAAATTAATCTAATATTTATCAAGGTTTAATCACATTTTCAAACGTCAAAAGTAAAATATAAAATAAATTTAGGTTTCCAAAAATCCACAAAATAGTAAAAGTATTTCATCATAATGATGTAATAACTTATATTTACATATAAGTTATTAATTTAAAAAATACTTGGTACACTCCACTTATTTATTTTGACCAATAAGTGCTTTCACCCTCTAATGGGCATCTTCAGACTGGTGAATATTATACAGTGTAAGGATAATTTATATAAAACTAAATATTATCTTATGTGTAGGTACATTTTAAAATAAGTTGAAAAAGATACAATACGCAATATTGCAATGGAACAGAGTGAGACAAATTATTGAAACATGTGTTGGCGGCGGTGTACTTTAAGAAAATATTATATTATATGAAAAATATTTATTGTTCTATTACAATTTACAGGGTCTAACTAAGCGGCTAATAACGGTGAGTTTTTAAATTCTATCTGCTGATTTATTAAAATTCTATCGCTATTATTTTTTATCCTATTTATTTCTAAAACTTCTAATCTGTCTAACTTTTGACCTTTATGTCCTACATGTAAAATTTTTATGTTTTTTGCTTTATCAAAAGTATGTTTAAATTCATTTAAATGTGATGCATAGTTTGATAAGTCGTTATTTAATCTATGTAAAGCTAAATGTTCTTTCACTCTATATTTCATAGCTCTCCCGCTTTGTCCTATATATGAACCAGGACAAGTACAATATTCCGCTTTTTAATTTAAATGAAATATTTCATTCTAAATTAAAATTATTTTTATTTATTTATTTACGATTCTATCTGAAAAATATTTAACAAAAATAAAAATCTAGGCAGTGAACAAATTAAAACACAAAGAAACTAACATTATTAAATATCATTTACCCTTCCAAGTCAAAAGGCGTATCTAAAGTCTCAAAGGTAGCAGCATACTTTATTCTATTACTTTTTTGTTGATCGTCCTATTGATTTTATTGTTTGCACAATTCTACTCATTAATGTTAAAAACGTACCAAAATTATTGAAATATTTTTCTGCAGACCTCTTTCAATCATAATTCATGAGTTTCAGCTCTTTAACTTCAGAAACATCAACATACGAAAGATTTAAAGGAATATAGATGTTTCAATATGGGCAGAATCGTGAATATTACACAGTGTGTAAAGTGGCCACTTACACCAGCCAATGACAGGTTATAAGCCCTGTCGATGCCTAGACTTCTATATTACCTTCTCTAAAATGTTTTTTATCTCTGTTGTAATATGTTAATATTAACAGCTCCCCAGGGAGTTGAATCCAGTCATTGTCTCGAAAATTTGGACAAACTCAAAATATTGGTAAATTTGTTTTTTAAATCTATTTTTAACATGTTCTATTTGATAATTTCATCTTAAATTTCGATCTATATAAATGCCTAAATATTTGATTGAATCTACTTTGTCCAATATACGCATCATTTAGTTCGCCAATCTTACAGCGAGTTTCCATGCAAAATTAAGAATAATGCGCTGCTTTAATTAAAACTATTAAAAATGATGTGCACTCACACGAGCAAGTAGACTCGAAAGTGATCGCGCAACTTGCACAGGCGATAAACTACCTGCGGTTAAAGTAGCACCTGCGCTGAACCGCCGGAATTTGCATACTTCGCTGGAGTTGCATAGCTTTAGATTCAGTTGCATACACGGCTGCCCCTGACACCGCTCGCCTGCACCATTAAATTACCCAATGTAAGCCCTCATCTTTGTACAAATGGCAAGAGTTTAAACCGCGAGAGAGAAATATTTCCATTTTTGGTTTTTGCTCCCTGAAATTAGTTTTATTTTCTTTTAAGCGATAAAAAGCAATGTATCCATACAACCTACACGTTGTTTTATAAATCTGTTGCCTATTTATTTATTTATATTATTTTTTTTTTGGGAAATCAACAGTTCTACAAACATATTTAAAGTAAACCAATAGATATAGTGTATTAACTCAGAACTAATAACAGATTTCCACAAAGCATACAATGTTAGTAAAGAAAATATATTACATATTAAATAAATACATACAAAAATGTTATTTTTATGTACTCGTAAATAATTTTCAATAATCAAATTTATTTTTTAAATTATTTTTAAGAACAGTAAATTATTGTAAATTGGACGGGATTAAGACAAAAATGCTTAAAGAGAGGATAAGGAGGAGAAGGGAGATGTACATATTTATTATTATGATGTCTACCAAGTTACATACGCATTTTAAGTGTAAATTTTTAATCTGACAAAGTGATTTTTGTGTAATCTTTATCTTTAAATTTTGTATTGTCCACTGAAAAAGTCCTACAAAAAAAAGCGTTTTTAACATCCGATGTTTTACTTATTGGTACATGAAACAGATGGTACCGTCTACAAATTCTGGCTGGCACGTGTATTTTTATTAAACTAAGTAGTTCTGTACAGTTAACTATACCTGTCATAATTTTGTGAAGCAGGAGTTGGCCCGCTTACACTCTGCGGTATTGTAGAGAAGTGGTTCCATGGTAGGTGAAGGCAGTGAGAGTTATCTATTAGAGCTATTGCTAGAGGCTATTAAAAAAATTGACAACGTGCATTTTAATAGTATTCATTATTGCACATAGATGAATGATTATTTTGTTCAAAGCCAAATAAATGTTTTTTTTGTTGGTTTAAACTGAATTCGAGTATTTTTTTTCCTTCGTGGCTGATTAAAAGTATTTTTTTGTTCATAACGGATAAAAAACACTCACATTTATTAATTGAATCTGTGCAAAAAAAAATCGTAACCTTACATTTAAATGTAACCTGGGCAGAACCATTTAGTCTTATGATCAGCGCCTAGCACATTTAGGAGACTGATTTTGGACTTGATGTTTATTTTCAAAATAATTTATTGTATTGTTAATTCTACATTTTGTTTAGAGAATGTACCACTAAATATTCCCAGTCGGCAATTGAGATTGTACACTACAATTAATCTTCTAACCTTTAATAATAATATGGTGTCCTTTAATGTATTATCGCGTATTTTTATGTTTAGATTATATAATTATATAGAAAGTAATACCAATATTGTTATCATTAACGATACGTTAAATAATTATAGGAGAACTGTAACGCAATTTATAAAATCTAACAGTCCCTTTTATTAGTTAGGTTGAATAATTTGTTATAAACTGTAAGTATAATTTATTATCATAACTTTTTTAATATTAGCAGAATTTAATTATGCTAAAGCATACAAAGTTTACATGTACATATTATATTACAATGGCATCATCCAATCAACACGACACATATCGTGTTTTAAAAAAAATAGTCATTATAAGAAATAAAAAATAAAATTTAAAAAAAACATTACATGGAATATAAAAATTGAAATGAATGAAAAATGTTTTTTTAAAAAAATTATTTTTAAAAAAAGGACAGGTAGATATATATTTAATCATTATTGTTACTTAATAAAAATGAGAGGCAGATATATCTTCAATCATAATTACATTATAAAAAAAAATACAAAATTTCAAAATCTAAGTTTAAGAGAAAAAATGTTTTTTTTATGTTAAAAATAAGAATAAAAAAAAATGTTGAATATTTTCACTAAAATTTACAAAAACTAGAAAAAAAGTAAAGAGAAAGCAATATATTTAGAAGAATTGTTTTATTTATTTTTAATAGTGGGAAACGTTCATTAATACACACTTATTGTAGGTGATGCTGCAATGCCGCATCCATTTTGTTTACAGGGAGACCTTAATGCGTTCTGTTAACATATAATTATTACTTACAATTTTAATCAACTTAAAATACCGCTAAATATCAGAAAAACTATCATTGTTAGTAAAAATAGCCTATAACAAATTTATTGAAGTAAAATATTATCGTAAAAATGAAACAGGTCGCGCCGGTATCACTGACGATGTTTCGTGTTGACATTAAATTTGTATTTCACGTTCTTCTTCATTCTATGACAGCTCCCACGTTGGAGCATATGGTGTCCACAAAGCGCCTCAAGGCATCTCTGTCAGCTGCCAGCCAGACCCTCTCAAGTCAGGTTCGCGTCCCGTAGTTCTGACATGGACTGCCGACAAACAGTCAGCAGCGGATTTTAAGAACCTTATGCCTTGTAAAGAAGGCAAGCGTGATTAAGGCTCTCAGGAGGCATCCGCAGTATTTAGTCCAGCCAACCGTATCGCTTTCATTTGACTGTTGTCATCAGTGTTTGCTGCCTCCGTCCTCTTATTTCTTCATTCCAGTTTTCTTCTAAGAAATCTATTCTCAAAATTCAGTATTTTGCCTTTTTCAGCCCTAGTGAGGAGGCACAATTTGCCTCCGTACAAGCGAATAGGTTTTACACTGGCTCTAAATAGGTGCCCATAGAATTAAGAATAGTTCAGAAACCGCATACGCACATCGAACAGAAGGCAACTCAACTACTCATAAATGAGTAGGTTTACGTTTTGACCCATTAGTGTCTTTGTAGACGTCGCTCAGTATGCAACTCCTGATTCGAATTTAACCATGCCGTGTTGTGTCCTTTTAAAGTGTAGAAATACTGCTAGAATCTTCAACAAACAGGATGCAATCACATTTCATGTGTAATTATCAAATGAATGCGTTTGTCACAAATGTATTACTTAAAAATTGAATTATTTTTTCGTTTGTCAGATTATCAAAGAAACAAAATGGACATTTTGTTAGTGTTGCTAGAGTAGTAATTTTTTTTACCCTTCTTTGCTCATATAATAAGAGAAATAATGAAAATTGAACCTCGAATTTAACAACGCCATGGTTGACATTTGGCCGATATTATTTTTAAAACATAAAATATTATTTAACATGATATAAAAATATCCGTTTTATGTAAAATAAAATGTGTTTTATATTTTAAGTTCAAAGTTCATTCATTCAATTACTCTTGTTAAATGACCCTTTACTTATCTACTATGCTGTGTCAATCGATGTTTCCGAGTGCACAATAAAATTTTATAAAAATTAAGAAATTGTTTTTTTTTACCTCACATTTGTGTTATGGTTATATTCTTCGCGATCTGGCAATATTACTCAGTGACTTCAAGTATGCGCGCGGCGAAAGTGTGTCTAAGTGGGGGAATTATTGGACACAGTCCGATGTATTCAAATATGATTCTACGCTCCTTCTGGACCATTCTTAATTCTATACAGGTGGCATGTCATTGGATGTCATTGGCTTATGGCCTGTCATTGTTTGATTTAAGTGGACATTTTATACAATGTGTACCATTCAATGTTCTTTTGTTGGTAAACATCTGTATTTCTTTAATTCTTCAATCTGTTAATCTTTGTGAAGTTAAAAAGCTGAAATCTTTATTGATGCGGATGACATTCTGACCGAATCATTTTACTTGCGTACTAGGCAACGCCTGTAATTATTTTTTGATTTTTACACTATTTCTTGGACGTATTGGTTTTATTAGGAGTCTTTCCAAATTTTTGTAGACAGAACTGAAATGAACCCTCTTGGGAGTTATAATTGTTAATATGTTATAACAGAGTTGACAAACATTTAACATAAGGGAATATAGAAGTCTGGGCATTTACAGGGCTTCTGACCTGTCATTGGCAGGTTTAAGTGGCCAATGCGCAACATTTATAATTCTGCCTGTGTTTGAAAATCAGTATTATTTAATTACTTATAATATGATGTTAAAAAAACGTACGTGACGATTCGCAAAAAATGATATTTTTTCTCAAAAATATTAAATTGAGGTTCTTGTCAAACAAGAACCCGCGCTCGCTCCAAGAATTTCAGTTAGAAGGAGCGCTGCGCGGTTCCAAGTTAATATAAAACCGATATAAGTCATGATATCGTTAAACAAATGTCGTGTTAAATGGAATGTGAAAAGCCATAAATTACGTCACAAATACCTTTATAAAGCCCGGTTCTGGGGACAAAATACGTCTCCTGAAATCATTTATTATTTTAATGTTTTCATTGATAATAATCGTTTTCCTAATGCCCAAATGTTTAAGAGAGGATATTAAAAACCATATTCAATGTTCTCAATGTTCCGGCAAGGTAAAGTACTAAAACCACTTATTTTTATTGTATCCCAAAACGGAAAAAAACTGGACGAGAAAATTTTTATTAGCTGTTTTGAACACGCAGTGCGTTATTTGTTGTTTGTTTAATTTTCTTACCAAAATGTTTTATTTGCTGTGTTTAATTGGAAAAAAGTCGTTTTAAATTGTAAATACAAAAAAAAAAAATTCTGTTGACCTACTTTTTATACCAACTACTACTACTAATTTGTTTATAATTTGTTTCATAGAGCTACCAATTTAAACATGTAAAATCAAAAATAGCACCCGTAACTGGCGTATTGCATAAACTTCGTGGCTTGCTTCCTCATTCCGTTTTGTTTGCAGTCTACTCCGCTATGATACATTTCCACCTATCCTATCTTTCATGTGTATGGGGTTTCGTCAGCAAAAATCAAATCTCGGAAATACAAGTTCTTCAGAACAGAGCTCTGAGAAACATTCTTGGACTGAAATGAAATTCCTATGGCAATGACCGACGGACAAAAATACTTCCTTTCAAGGTGATGCCACTGCATGACAAAACCAATTCTATTTTGAATATCATAAACTTTTCTGCTAACACAAATTTAAAATTCACATTTGGTCATGATATTCTCAATTACAATATGTTTTACTCACTAAATATTCATGTGTCTAAGTTTCGCTCAACAAAGTTTGGCAGAAAGTCTCTGGAAAGTATTGGCCATTCCAAATTTAATAAACTGCCCGATGAGCTAAAACACGTATAAGTCATAAGTCGAATAGAAATCCCAAAAGTGTCGCAATCAAAAAATATTACTTAAACCTTTTTGATAGTGATAATTATTTATGTAATTTATATAGATGGTGAAAAGTACTGTGTTTTATGTTTCTTATATAATGTTTTCTTACTATTACGGATGCATTACCTATGTACGATATTATGTATTGTCAATAAATGAATTTTTTGATGGATCTGTTTTCAACAGCGTGTAAAAATTTTTCTATGGAAATAAGCTTGAAAAAAACTCTTGTTTTACGACAAGACACAGATTAGAAGCCAAAATTTTAAGTTGATGGCCAAATACTGCAAGTCTGTTCAAAGTTTTGTAACCTCGGTTCAACAGTGTCTGGAGACTGTTTGTTGGGCCAGGAGATCAACTGTAGAATAGGAAAAGCAGCTACCACATTTGGAAAGCTCCAATACAGAGTTTGGAAAACTGATAAACTTACCATATTTACCAAAATACAAGTTTATCAAGTTTGTGTACTCAGCGCGCTCCTATATAGCGGTAAAACGTGACCCACTTACAGACACCAGAGTCGATGGAAGATGGCCAAATACCGAAAAATATTATGTATGGAGAGCTTTGTGATGCTAAAAGATTCCACGGTGGTCAGCGATTGCGAGTTCAAGATATTTGTTAACGTGACATGAAGACTTTTTGCATTGGCGCTGATCATTAGGAATATCTCACCAGGGATATTGATGTGTGGAGGGGAGCCGTAAAGGAGGGAAAAGCGGCTCACGATAACCTCTGGCTGGAAAGTCTAAGGCTTAAAAGACTGCGAAGAAGGCAGCTACCTACTGGAGCCCCCCCTCCAACAAGGATGTGTGAGAAATGTGGCTGACTGTGCTGGTCCCGTATATGACTATACAGTTACCGGAAAAATAGTTTTTTTTCAGTATTCAAATAAAGTTTACATCGCCATCGTCTTTCGAAGACGGACGGTTGCCATATAGATGTCACAAAAATGTTTTCTTTATATTTACGGTCCCAAGTGAGTTTTTTTATAACTCCTGAGAGTACAATATGTACTTTATGTATTATCTGTTTTATTAATAATCAAAAATAAAGAAAAAAATATTGATAAATATACTTTTGATTAAAATGTACTGTGAAACACCCCATGGTAACCCCACTAATCGACTATTTTTTTTTAAATTTTATTTATTGGGGATATCAACAGTAATACATGTAACACAAATATAACAAAAAACATATACAGAGAATAAAACCAATGACAGATATCCACAGAAATACATTAAATACACTTACAATACATACTAGTGTGTTTGTGTGAGTGTAAGTGAGTGAGAGAGTGGGTGAGTGGGTGTTATATTGGAATGAGGGTGTCAAATGTCGAAAATATAAATATGTTTTAAATAATAAGAATTAGAGATAAAATGTAATAAAACAAAATAAAATAAGATAAAATAAGACTTTATTATTGAAACTAAGTATAAGACAAAAAAGTATGTTTTAAGACGCACATTTTGAATGTTATTTTTTTACAATCAAATGGATCAATAAGGGGAAAGTTCAAATTATATTCACTAGCAAAACGTATAAGTGGAGAGTTCTGGGCATAGTTCCTTTATACCACGTGTAAAAGTATCTCTTTCTGTGTTTGTTATAAACAGTTCTCAATCATTCATTCATTTTTTTTTCTCAAAATATCGTTTAGTTTGCAGGCGCTGTAGCGCAGTTGGTTAGACGGCCAACGGAGAAACTGGCGTCACAGTTTCGATTTTCGCCAGAAAGATTATTTTTTAATTGGTTTGGGTAGTATCGTGTATTTCATTACCTCCTTTCATATTTCCTCTTTCCTACCTGATAACAAGCCTCTAAAATAGAGGCTTTGCGGGTTATTCAGTTTTAGAAATTAAAAAAATATACATAAATTATAACGTGTATTTAAAACAATTAAAAAAATTAATTAACCTTCAGAATTTTCTGCTATAAAGTCATTGAAATGTTTTAAGGAATAATTATAAATTACATTCAATTATCTAATGTTGTTTTTTCACTTCAAGCCACAACGTTAAATCTGAGTGCTTTGTTTTTTGGGGGGAAAATTCGCAAAGCCAAACATTTTAGCATCTACAAAATGGCGGACCAACAATCCTGTGATTAAGGTCCCTGTTGAAAAGCAAATTGCCACAAAATATTATAATGCTTTCATGTTTTTAGGACCCGCAGAAAATCGTCGAGATTAAATTTTCCTAGTGAAGTAAAATAAAACATATTTAACGTAATACGAATAACGAAGGAGCCATCTACACAACTTTTCTCATTTTTATTTTTAGTATTTATTTAAAAATATATTCACATGTTGATACAATAATACTTTACATAATCAAACGTATAACATTAAAAAATGTTTTGAAATTTTTAAATGTTTCTTGACAAGAGACGGGATTTCGGCCCCTGGGGAGTTATCAATATGAACAAATAACAACAGATATATTTTTTCATACTTCCTTTTGGCCCAACTGGTTTTGTCAACAATATTTTGAGTCTATCTAAATTTTTGTAGACAAGAACTGGATTCAACCTCTGTGGGAATTGTTAATACTAATAAATTAAAACGGAAATGGAGAACATTTATTAAAAGTAAATATGATAGTCAAGGCATTTACAGGGCTTATGACCTACCATTGGCTAGTTTAAATAGAAACTTTAACAAACGCGTTATATTTACCTCTTTTACTTAACAAAAGTCAACAGATAGAAAAATTAAGGAAACGTGAATGCTTAAACTTAGGCGGAATGGTAAATGTTACATAGTATCTAAAGTGTGTATTTGACTACACATTTTTATCGATTGTTGCGCGGTGTAATCGATAATTCTAAGATAATGGTGAGCATTGATTTGTATGCTCCTGATAATTACCTAAGACAGCGTCAGCATAGATTGTTTCATATTCCGATTAACAGGACCAACCTGCTTATGGTTATGCCTGTTGGAAGGGCTACCGCTATGCTGAACAACATCGCTCTGGATATTGATATGTTCCATGTATCCGAAGAAGTTTTCCGGAGCAGAATTCTCCCACTACTTTGACATAAGTCTCTTTCATGTATTTTTTTCTTTTTTATAAAATGTACGTATCGAATATATGTTTGTTATGTTTATTGTATGAAATTAAATGAAATAAATTGAATTGAATTGAAAAGTGGTAACTTAAACCATCCAATAATAAAGCCCTGTAAATAAATAGACCTCTATATTCCCTTTTCCCTCTTTGTATTAACGAATTTCGATCTTAATTACTCCCTAGGGAGAAAATCCAGCCTGTCTACAAACATTTGGACATATTCAAAACATTGTTACATAAAATGATTTTATCAAGCTCTTTGTACATGCAAATTTAATTTTTTTGTAATAAATACGTCATAAAATTTCGACGTATAATAAGTTAAGCATACCTATTAATGACTCAAATTTGTTCCACGCCCTAATTTCTGTGATGACACGGAAAGGGGCATAAGTCGGGATTTTTGTCAAATTGAGTTATTTATATAATTAAATTCTCCGTTTATAGACACACAAGTAAAATAAAGAAAAGTAAAAAAAATCCTTATCATAACGATAAAAAAGCGATTTCGCGTTTGGGCCTAAGTCGATTTTTGTAAAATGGTATCAAAGAAAATAGACCTGACTCGAGTCGTGCCTTCTTACAAATATTTTGATCAAATTTTTGACATTGAACGCGGTACAACACAAAAATATTAATCCGGCGTCCTTCCAATATCAAATGTTAATGTCAAACCTGAATCATCCGCTGTGTAGTGTGATTTTTGCTGCATGTTTCCGGTAATAAGAAGAAAAAATCCAAAATAACTTCATGTCAAAGATGTCTAGAGCCCAAAAAATATCCCTCTAATAACGCGATGAGAAAAATATAAATGTTTAATGAGATTAAGTAATAATATATATTTTTTTTAGAAATATCAGTTAGAACAGATGAAGGATGAAAGCAGAGTGAACGAAGTGAAAATACGATTTTTTATACGAATGTGTGCAAAATCAATGTTTGGCATGGTTACACATGATGAAATCAGGCGAAAGTGTAAATTTGAGTCAGATATAATTGCTAAAATTAAGAAATCTTTGAGATGGTTTGGTCATGTAGAACAAATGGAGGACAAAAGAATGGTAAAACAGGTATATACGGCGAGAATGAACGGTAACATGGGGCGAAGACAACCAAGAAAGACGTGGCATTATCAGATAAACAAAAATATTAAGTCTGGTCATGTCAAATGCAGGCAGAACTGAAAGACGTATATGACAAGATGTATGAATGTGGAAGAAGCTAGACATGTATGCCAAGATAGATATGTGTGGCGGTCATATCTCTACTACCTACCCCTACGGGAAATGGCGTCATGGTAATAGTAGTTGTAGCAATATCAGTAAGACAACAAAGGACAGGACCCTCAAGTGAAAGTACCAACATCCTTTGTGCCTCCAACATAGTTGACGGTGAACTTGAGAAAGAAAAGATAAGTAAAAATGTAGAAAACTAGATAGTTTTGTGGAAATATAACTCCAATTTTAGCAATAGCAAGGCTTATATGTATCAATGATTTAGGTGTGCACTTAGTGCAAAATTGATTGTATAATGGAGAGAAGGGCTATGTATAGCGTGTGAGCTCGCCAATATATGACAGTAAAATTTTTATTGTCTTTGAATTTCCTAGAGTTTTAACCATCGAAAAAAAAGAAGATTGCAAATAAAATCAACAGACAATGGAAATTTGATGTGTATTATTTTAATAGATTGTTTATAACAGAAAAATACATAGAGAAATATGCATTTTTATTTTTGTAATAAAAACAGTCTAGTAAATTCGAATAAATAAAAATACGCTTTATATTAACAATATTAATTAAAATGCAAAAATAACATTGAATACTTGAAAAATAAATATTACTGAGTGTTACAAAAATAATTTAAAAAACGGATAGCGATTAAAAGTAAAAACTATCTTTAGTTTAATTCTTATAGCGATAAATACATAAACATTATAAAACAGGAGTTATACAAATACAAAAATAATATTTTAACTAGGCGGCTACCTACACGGTTAAATTTCGAAACACCACGCAATTTCTTATCTCGGCTACGCTATGTAAAATGAAAAAAAATATTTAAATTAATAATTTCATCACGTCATGAAGTCGCCCCTGGGTAGCGCCTGCTAACGTCAATCAACAAAAACATCCTCGTTTTAATTACAATATTTCGGCTACGCCATAAATCTCTTTTTTTAAATAATTTCTCACGTCACAAAGTCGCCCCTGGGTAGCGCCTGCTAACGTCAATCAACAAAAACATCCTCGTTTTAATTACAATATTTTGGCTACGCCATGAATCTCTTTTTTTAAATAATTTCTCACGTCACAAAGTCGCCCCTGGGTAGCGCCTGCTAACGTCAATCAACAAAAACATCCTCGTTTTTATAACAGTATTTCGGCTACGCCATGAATTTCTTATAAAAAATGTCAAAACGTCACAAAGCCACTCTCTGAGTGTCGCTACTGACATCATTTACAAAAACATAATTATTTGTGCTTTTTTCAGGTACGCAAAATTTTTTTTAAATACACCTACCTAACCGATAAAATACTATTAGTAATTAAACCAAGGTGTGCTTTAAAGTTCCGTATGGCCAAATAATATTATTTATTATTAGAATATTATTGACATGTAGTTCAAGCATTGCTGCATTCACGTTGCTTTACTTCTGAGAGCTCAACTGCTATGTTTTTCTATGGTTATGTTAATGTCATCTGTCATGTATTGGCGAGCTCACAGGCTATACTTACGCCGGAGAGAAAATAAACAATGAAAAAGGGCACAAGTTGTAAATAAATATAAATACGCAATTTTTTTAATGAATAAATAAGCAGACTTATGCCCCTTTTCCGTGTGCACTTTTGGTTGAGTATCATTTTAATTAAGCCTGTTATTAAAGTGTGTAAATAATAAATTAATGAACTATTTATTTGCGGCGAAGCTTAAAACATTTGAGTTAATTTTGCACCTGATGTAATCTGCATAACTGCTTTTAGGTCCGCTACGCAGAAGAGCTGATTTGCATAACTCGATAAAGGTATTGTGAAAATTTATTGGCAATCATTTAAAACATTAATTTACGCAAACTTTTTTCCTTTTTCATTCCCCGTTTGCACTGCTCCGCCGCTGCCGTGGAATTATTTAAATAATTTAATAGTCTCAATTCGTTTCATCGTTCCGAAAGCAATCGACTTTTAATTCAATTTACAGTTTAAATTTTTAAAATGTATTTTATTGATGCATAAACTAACAAATGTTTAAAAAACAATTTAAAAAAAATATTCTATCATTTACCTATTAATGCACATAAACGACTCTTATATTGTAAAATATTGAAAAAGGCAGTGATACAAGAACGTTTCTATAGTAACCGAGATTGTTTTTATACAGGTATGCATAGGGAGAGAATGCATATACTAACAAAAATTGGGAGGATGCCCATTTTTGAAGTATAAAAAAATGTTTTTAATTATTTACAAACATCCTTGGTTTTTTATGGATATTTATCCAATTTTTTCCTCAGATTCCTTATAATTTCGAGCTATTTGTCCCTTCTTGTTTAATTTTGACAAATGCAAAAATAATATTACATCAAATTTATAATATTTTTAAAAACATATTCTTATAGTGCATTATCAGTAAAAAAATCTTCACTATTGTGCCACCAGGTGAAGTTTGATATTTAGAATTTAAAAAAATTATATCTGAATATGAATTATTTTAAGGTTTGTTAATCACTTGTGAACAAATATTTCCCAATAAAAAGTTACATCGTTATTTTTACGATGTTTACCCAAATGGTAATAACACACTATCAGGACACAAGCAGCTATTTTGGTTTCGATTTTAAATGTCAAGCTCACGTCGCACTCGGCTGGTGGTTAAAAAACGACTAAATGTGCATTGGAACAGACGAAACGGTTCCTAGAGCATAGTCAGCGTGCGGTTCTCTTGAGTTAGTCTACTATTTAGATTTGAAATTTACCGCTTCCTTTTTATGGAACAAGAACAACACGGACAAACAAGAGTTCAGTTCAGATAACCGATGCAGGACCCAAGTATGGATGTTTTTATCTAAAAGAGGTTTAGTTAACTTTAGGAGTGCATAAGGCACTCCATTGATACACCAACTGCAACGTATCTTGATACATTTTTGTTCTATAAAGGTAAAATAGTCAGTCTTTAATATATGTGCCAGTCAAGAGACAATGAAATATTATTGTGTAGAACCATCTTAACCATTTTCCACTTCCATCCTATGTGAAATCAAATCTAGAGGATTGTATTCCTTTTTTTGCCCAGACACAGACAACACATTAATATTTGAAGCAGTAACATTATGATTTTCCATGTTAAATTATATAATATATGTTTACTTTTGTGAAATCACTAAATGTATTTGATATGCCGACCGGTTTCAAAAAATGACTGATCCTTAGTCAAGACTTAAAATAAAAAAACATTAATTATTTTACTTCCAGTAAAAACATAATTGAGTATGAATCTTTTATGCATTATCTACATTACATGCTATTAAATTGTTATGGTTACCATTTCTGTGAGATGGGTATTGGAATGAACGATGTATTTAATTATTAGACATTTTTAAAAAGGGACCGCTATTAAAATCTTTAATTTGTTTATTAATACATTATTGACAGCTTTTTGAATTTCTGATTTTTCACTATTATCCAACTTTATACATTTATAACAAATATGTGAGACCAAAGAGATAAAACAGCAGCTACAAAAATTATGAATTTTAGTAATAACTATATCCAAACCAAATTTTTCGCCCTCAATAACGTTGTGAATATCATTAGTTCATAATTTAGTTAATAACAAAAAAAAATTTTTTTTACTGTAATTTCACAAAACAAAAAAAGGTAATGGAAGATAACAAAACAAATTGTTTTAGGTACTTAAATTACAAATTTGAATGTTTTAATCAAATTTATTTATATATAGAATCACTTTGTGTTGTGAAATAGCGCTATATAAGTTATCCATCATAATAATAATGATAATAATTAAACAAAACATAGAGTACGAACAAAAATAAGAAGAAAAAAAAATCTGAAAATATTTTGTTTTACAGAAAAAATTATAGTAATTCTCATAAATACCTACCTTCTTATTTTTTATTAAAAAAAACATAAATAAAGTTTTTTATATCCTGAAAAATAAATTTTGTCTTTTGATTAATTAAAAAACTAAATTTATTATGTGTTGCAGTAAATTCATGAAAATTAAAACCAACCAAATTTAATTGATTTATAATCCATGCCAAATGATATTATTTAATTTAACACAAACATTTGATAAACATAAAAATGTTATTTTTAAAAAAAACATAAAGAGGAACTTCAGCTTAATTCAACTTAATGAGAATAAGCGAAAAAAAACCTCTGAAGTCACACGCGGAGTTATTTCAGAAATACAAAACTTTGAAAAATCGTTGCGCTGATAATAAACAAAGAAAAAATAAATTCTTGGCTTAGTTTAATAGACTTTTAACATATTTTTTTTTGAAAACCACTGAACTTCCTCAAAGATTTCGAACCTCAATTTTTAAGTATTCTTCGTTTAGTAGGTGCGGTAGTTCACTAAAAAAACATAAATAATTGTGTTTTAGAGTCATTCTTTCATCGATTTTCAAAAACTTTTTTTTTTGCACCACAACAGACCAGGAGGCCCAATAACAGTAGTGAAGTCCATCACAGAACACCCAGGCTTGAAAAAATTACATTTAATTTTTGTGTTCTCACCAAGAATCGAACCCGGAACCTTCCGTGTGTGAGTCAAGCGTCTTGACCACTACACTACGGAGGCCGCCAATGTATGTTTATTTAATTTTAATACAAATACAACTATAGTACAAAAAAATAATAATAACATTATATCCCAAAATCTATCAGGTCAAGAACCCTGTGTATCACATAAATATTCATGAAACGAGAAATATGCATTAATAATAATTAAAAACCAATTCATATTTCATTAAATATATATAATTCATTATTTAATTACTAATAATTCAAAAGATTAATTCATAATTCAATAATAACTTACCGAGAAATACTTTCTTCTAATTTCAAATTCGCTACATTTTTTTTTTGCACCACAACAGGCCAGGAGGCCTAATTACAGTGGTGAATTTCATCACAGAGCACCCAGGCTTGAGAAAAATCACATTTTAATTTTTGTGTTCTTACCGGGAATCGAACCCGGAACCTTCCGTGCGTGAGTCAAGCGTCTTGACCACTACACCACGGAGGCCGCTAGTGCTTGTTTACAAACTTTGTGTGATTTCGAGCGCTAGCAATTTTGTTAGTTCTAGCAGATAAGGACAGGATACTTATTAGAAAGAGGAAGGTATAATGCGTCGGTCACACACGTCTTGGCTGTCTTCTGTAGTATGATTGTATGCGTGAAAATAAAATGATTTGTTTTTTGTTTTGTACACCATTTTGTGAAAAGGACCTAAATTGTATTGTCATGGTATTTGTTACAATTAATATGGTGTAAAGTTACCGCTAACCAAGTTTGGTAAAATAACCATTGAAAATAAACATAATAATCCTCAAAGTTATAATGCGTAAACCTATAGAAAAGCTCTATCACTATGTTTCATAGAACGCAAGCGACGTTGGTTAGCAACAAATTGGCGGCCATTTTGTTTTGTTTGACGACATACACATAACGGTTCTATCGGATGCTTTTGTCGCTGTGCTTGGCTTTGTTTGTAAATAACTTGGATATTTACGTTATAATAAGTAAAAATCGACTATGGTGAATTGCAGTATGGCGGGTTGCAGCAGTAGGAGCGTCAAAGATGTTAAAGGAGTCAATTTTCACAGGTAATTGATTCCAAATATTTTACCATGATTTACATTGATTTTTGGCATTTTTTGTCCCGACACGTGTATTATGTTACTTAAAAACTTTCCTTATATCAATCAACATATTTACTTCAGATACTATTTTTACTCAATTAAGAGGATAAATTTGTGAATCACAGTATGTTTACTGTTGATAATGACAGTTTATTACGGGCAATATGTTGAGGCCGCACTAGGCATTGATATCCATAAGTTTGAGTTTTTATCAAGTAGAGGTCGATTCAAATTAACTCGAAAAAAGCAACGTTAACCCTTTAATCGCATCTAAAATGAAGTGCCCAAATTTCAGGCCACTAAGACTCACCGTTTCGGAGATGTGACGGACAAAACAACAAACTCAACACAGGACTTTGGTTCCATGGAGTTGGGATTTATGTCTCAATAATTGTAACATAAGTATATTGTGAACAAAATGAATAAATATTTTTTTTTTAAAACCCACACATGTATATTCAGTTTTATAAAATTAATATGGGCGAATTATAGTAAAATAAATTGGAATACCCCTGCAATAATTAATATACAGGTACATATTTTATTTACATATTTATTTTGTTCATTAACGCCCAAAAGGCATTTACAAAAAATGAAAATGAAATACATGCTAACAATATACTAAATAATAAACACAGATTATACAGAAAATATATGTGAAATTAGTTGGAAAAGATAGAATAAAATTTAAAAAAACAATAATAACAAAGGTATGCAAGAAAAAACAGTAAGCATATAAACAAATAATGCAAAGATATAAACTTATGAAATAAATTAATTTAAAGTATTTACTATGCAAATTAACATCCGTTTGGCAATTCTCGACCTGAGTACGACCCATTGCTTTGCTGCAAACTGTAGCTAACTTAATACCCAATAGTCATAGAATGGTTTGCCTACGTTGGGCTCCTTTATAGCTTGACGCATGAGTCTGCACTCTGAGTAATAATGGCAATTTTTCATAAAAGTTTATAAAAACGCCATCTATGAATACTTCGTTTCATTTAAAATCCCCTTAAAAACATTAAGTGATTTTACATAAATAAAGCATTTGTTTTATAATTTAATAAATTTAATTTCGATGTTTGAGGGCACCGGACCAAAAGATAATGGGGACAATATCTAGGGATAATAAAGAATATCAATAGATTTCAGAGGTAAGAACGGGATTTTTCTAATAATTCTAGCGCGATATAAATCAACCGGGGGATGAACAGAATATTTCCTTCTATTTCCCATCGTTTCCCTACGGATTTGCTCCTTTCGTCGATATTATTCAATTTGGTTCTCATTAATTCGTACAGAATCGGAAAATGATCCGGCGCCATCGGAAAAATATCGCTCCCTTTGTGGGAACGATCCTGATTAAACTAATATTGTTTGGAATTTAAATTGGTCAAAGCTGTGGTATTATAATACAAAAGATAACTCCCACTAAATGAAAATTATTTCATTTTGAAACGTGTCGTTAATCCCACGGAACAGAGAAACCGGGATCATATTCGATGTTTGTAAAATTTCAAAAATTTTAATTTCATACGCCTTAATTATTCGGCTTACGGACAGCTCGGGGTTTTGATTTTTTATCAAGGGTAGGTTATAATACACATTAATTTATTTATTTTATTTGATAGTATAATTAAACATTTTTCAAATTTAAAAAAAAATTCACTTGCTATATTTTTACTAAAACTAAAATCCCACCAAGCCATTTTTTGTAGCTTGTTGGTGAAGATTATATTTATATTGACTTAGTAATATTATTTACATTTATTAAAACAATGAATAACAGATAATAATTAACAGCCGTAAAGATCAGAATAAACGTTTTGATACAAATAATAATATATAAATTTATTTTTTTATACACAAGAAAATATATGAAAAATTAAATTATTTACACCTAAGCATATATAAACTCTTGATCGAGTTGCCACTCTCTTATTTTGCTCTCGTTACAATGTGAGTTAAATTTAAGTTCTTTTGGTAACAAATTAAAAATTCTAGGTACTAAATATTTGAGAGTTCTATTTCCATATTTATTACAAACTTTTGGTACTACCTAGCCATCATTAGACGTAAAGCGTGTATTATGGTTATATTTGAGAGGAAACTTGAATGTATTACTATTAAATTGTTCCAAAATGATGCCAAGCCACAGTGGTCCTCGAACAGGCAGAGTTTTGATTGTTTTGGACAGGAGATCATTATTTCTTCTTTGTTCGTAAATCTCTGCAGGTACAATTCGCTTAACTATAGAATACTGTAGACCCAAGATCATTTTAATACTAGTTTTAGTTTAATGTCCTCACGACTTATACAAATAAAAATTTCTTTGATAATCGAAAATCAGTCGTTCTTGCTTGTTGTTTTATTATTTATATTTGGTCTAAAAAAAGAATTAGTGATAGTAAAATAATATTTACTTATGTTGAATTATCATTAATTGTTTATTAATTATCAGCATTTCTTTACTAAACATGGGACCATGTTTATAAGTATTAATTTATTTCTCAATGCTCTTTAACTATTCAGCTTTATTCCACACCTTTCAGAAAACTAAGAAAGAATCGTGTTTTTTTGTATTAGAAATCACAGAACTTTTAATTTCATTTATTCAAAATTGTAAAAATTACCAACAATAACCCCAGTATTTTGTATTTTGTTTAAAAAGTACATATTATTCTTCTATGTCATCATCAAGAATAACAATACGTACAGAATCACAAAAGTAGTGTAATATCGAGTTTTTCATATTTACTAATTGCACTAGCTTAAACAATTAAAACAAAGTTGCGAAGAATAAAAATTATTAATCAATGGTTGATTTGTATGGTCGATTGTTAAAGATATGTGTTTTGAAGTTTTTAATAAATAAATGCATTATAAAAAACCTGATTTTTTTTTAAAGTTGTTGGTAAATTAAAAAAAAAATGTCATTTACATTTTTCCATAATTGATTAACTCCTATCACCTAACTAATTTCGTTATTTGAGTGAGACTACCGGAAGTATAACTAAAATGTTTTTCCCCTACCATTTTCCATGCCTACGATTTCAGGAGAATGCAGAATGCTGGCTACGAGCTCACCAAGATGCTTACGGGTCATGGTGGGTTCATGAGCTACCTGCATCACTTAAAACTCTCCGAGATTGACAGCTGCCCATGCGACGATGAAACTCCTAAAGATGTCCCTCACCTGATGTTGCATTGCCCCTTTTTCAGCTTTCAAAGACAACAACTGGAGGCGCGATGTAGAAGCCTAGGTGAAGATCTATGCAACATCCCATCAATGATAGGTAATTAAGAACTCACACGAGAGGTTGTACCATATATGGTCAATATAGTGCAGGCAACTGGTAAAATAAACCAAAGTAGGGAACAAAATGCCGAATACTTATCTAGTGGGGCGGAAGGCCTGTTGACTACTGCCAACCTGCCGGCTTCTCCTGAAGAGTTTAAAGTGGTTTCCTCTCTGCATGAGCAAATGCTGAGAAGTTTCTGATTGGCCTAGATAAGTATATCCCTCCTGATTCTTACAGTTTGGTTCAATTTAAATAAATTTTATTGCAGAAAAATTCACTTTTTTTAATATAAACCTTTTACATTATAAGCAAGGTAAATAATAAAGCAAATCCCATATAAAAAAGATATAAAAATCACTTTAATTAATAGAACATAAATCATTTGATTATTATGTGTCTGGGCCGATGAAGAATACAATTTTGTTTCTAAAATAGAACCAGAACCCGAAACGAGTGTTTTAAGACTCGATCGCGAGTCTCAAGTAAATCTTAGAAAATAAAATGGAGTTTAGTCTAATTTATAAGGACTGGCGCCTGAAGAGGATTATACTGGTCTTCTTACTTTCTATGTCATAAAAACTATCTAGTTTGGCTGCAATCGGAGTTGGAGTACTATTGCACTGGGAGTGGATAAGACTTAATTGAAAACATGAAATTCGTACAAAATGCGTAGATTTGTGCATATTAAATAGTTCAAACGATGATTATTCGCATCCCCAATTCCAATTATAGCTGTTAATAAATTGACGATCATAATTAAAATAAATATATCTTCATAAAAGGCCGTCATTTTAGCGGGAATTGATAATTATAAATTTGTCATTTTCATTCCGAAAATATGGAAGAGAGGGTAATAATATCCCTCTCTTCGTTATTGGATCCTGGGACAGCAGGGAGGGGTAGGAACATGGAAAGGGAAAGATTAATTTTGCGTAAACATCAAAACAATAATTACCCTGGAATATAAGATGGCGATAAGATCGTTTTCTTAGAAGCGAGGTAGAAATCCTCAAAACGTATCATCGAAAGTATTAAATTAATTTCATAATTTAACTGCGTATTTATTTACCGTAAAATTACTGAAATTATGCATAATCGCTAACCAGCTTTAGAACACAACTGCTCCAATCAATCAGTGGTCAATCATTGAAAGCATCCCCTCCACCTACCCAAAAACCGTTTTAAAGACCGTGAGTCTTTCTATCGATTTTGGACATAGTAAAAAGCAATGTTTTTTTCTCAACAAATGAGTTACTCTTTTAAAAGCTTCAATTTCGTCAACCGTGATTTTAATTGGTTACACCTCTACTACTTTTATTGCCTCTTTCACCGTGAGCATGTAAAATTTTATGAATAAAATTTCTTAGCTCATGTCGAATATTGTTATTCTTCATCATGAGCATTTTGCAAATACAAATGCTACCAAACGCTGTATTAAATTCAGATACAAATGTCTTTTACCTCCATAGTATTTTTTTAAATAAATTTAATCCTTGTTCATCCATCATCATAATATACAGCTAATGCTTGTCCATTGCAAATCATGGGCCTCCCCTAGTCTCCTTCACTCTTCCTGGCTCAATACACTCAACAAGCCGGTTTTAAGCCAACCCAAATCCTATACACTTTGTCATTGGTGCTGGGTTTATACAGTATATCTATTGTTTACTTAAAATATGTATGTAAAAAATGTTTCCTGAGTAAACTAAAAAGCAAGCGAAAATAATCACATTTGAAATTTTATATAAAATGACTTACAAGATTCATATTATATGCCATAACACATAGAATCAAGAATAGTCCAGAAGGAGCGTAGAATCATACTTGAATATATCGGACTGTGTCTAATAATTCCCCCACTCCGCCTTACTTTCGTCGCGCGTATTCGTGAAGTCGCCGGGTAATGTTGCTTGATGGGGAAAAAAAACATAACACAAATGTATGGTTAAAAAAAAAAATCTGTTAATTTATCTAAATTTTTACTGTGCACGCGGAAGCATTGATTGATACAACAGAGTAGATAAGTAAAAGGTCATTTAATAAGAGTAATTGAAATTATGAATTTTGAACTAAAAATATAAAACAAATTTTATTTGACATAAAACGGATATTTTTATACCATATCAAATAATATTTGATCTTTTAAAGATAATGTCGTTCAAATGTCTTCCACGGCGTTGTTTAATCCGGGGTCTAATTTTCATTAATTATTTTATTAGATGAGCAAAGTAAGATAAACAAATTTACTACCCTGGCAACACTAACGAAATTTCCATTTTGTTTCTTTGACAATCTGACAGATGGAAAAATAATTCAATTTTTATGTAATGCATTTGCTATTTAAACATTCGTTTGCTAATTACACATGAAATGTGATACTATCCTGTTTCTTTCAGATTCTAGCAGTATTTTTACACTTTAAAAGGACACAACATGGCATAGTTAAATTCAAATCAGAAGTTGTGTTCTGAGCGACGTCTACAAAGAAAATAATGGGTCAAAACCTAAACCTACTCATTTATAAGTAGTTGAGTCGCCTTCTGTTTGATGTGCGTATGCGGTTTCTGGACTATTTTTAATTCTATTCCATAACATAATATCGAATACTTAAATAAATAGTCTTCTTTGAGTATCAAATATGGGCTATAAAAAGGTTTCGAAATATTACTTATGTTCAGCAAAATATTTTAATACACTTTTTATGCTCATACACATATTTTTCTGAGCAGGAAGAAAACAACTACTTTTTATCAGCAAGAAATAAAATAACAAGTTTTGTTTAAATATAACTAAAATACAGATTATAAATATTAAGCATTTACCTATTTACTACAGTCATATTTTTGTATAGGCAAGAATCAATGTGAAAAAATCATTTGTCATGAACAAATTTGTAAATCAAAACCTTTAAAAAAAAATGTTTTTGTTGGAAAATGATTCATTCGAATTAGCAAGGAGATACTATACTTTTTTTCTGATCACACTGTTCAATTCACCAATTTGACTTTTAACTTTGACAACGTAAATAAGCGGTTTTTATGTTATCTTGTTTTTGATCCCGCAAAAAGTCTGTACATTGTGGCAATCAAATATCCTATATATAAGCCATGTATTCAGTATTTTAACAATCGTGTTACTATTCTTATTAGAACTGTGCAAAAATGTCTAGTTCATCGGCATTGTTTAAATTGAACAATGGAAAGTTCTTTCCCTTAGTAGGACTCGGTACATATTGTATTGTGGGTCAAGATCTAGTTAGTAAAGTGGTTGACGAAGCACTTAAAGTAGGCTACAGATCTTTCGACACTGCTTCTATATACAAAAATGAAAGAGAGCTGGGAAAAGCCTTCAAAGAGCTCTTACCTAAGTATGGTTTAAGCCGCAGTGACATTTTTATCACGTCTAAGTTACATGAAGAGGATCAAGGGAGCAGGGCGGAGAATGCAGCCAAGGAATCAATAGAGAAATTACAATGTGAATATTTAGACCTCTACCTCATTCACTGGCCTGGTAGCAATTTGAGTCCTACTGATCCTAAAAATGCGGAATTAAGAAGACAATCTTGGTCTGCCCTCTCTAAATTGTATAAAGAAGGTCAGATTAAAAATATAGGTGTTTCGAATTATATTGTGAGGCATCTGAGAGAGTTGATTGCCGATTGCGACGGAGTAATTCCTGCGGTTAACCAGGTAGAGTGGCATCCACATCACCATCCTCAAGAGTTGTTGGACGAGTGTAGGGCACATGGGATTTTACTTCAGGCATTTTCTTCTCTCGGTGGTTCCACAACTAAAGCAGTTCTAAATGACCCTGAGATCCATGAAATAGCCAAAGCCATTGATCAACCAGTTGCGATGATTCTTTTGAAGTGGGCACTCCAACAAAATATTGCTATCATTCCGAAGGCTGTATCCCCGGTGCATATAAGTGATAATTTTTTAAAATTAGACTTTGTGATTCCTGATTTTTATATGGAAAAACTCAGTAATTTGACTACAAAAGGGCGTTATGATTTGAATCCAGAAAACGTTGTTTAATGATATTTTTGTAATCATATAATATGAAAAAACAAACTATGGCCTTAATTTTAAAATGACCCGTCTTTGTCGAAGACAAAATCTGGATTTTTTGGTTAAAGTTTACAACGATTTAAACGAACACTAAATAAATACTCCAGATCTTGTCTTGGTGTCCAATATGTTTGTCAATACTTCATTAATTTTTTTAAAATGTTTTTAACCATTCTTTTATTGTAATATTTAAACCCTATGAATTGTTTACATGAACAGTGTTTGTTAATAAATAAATAAATAAATGTTAACTGTTTTTTTAGCAAATAAATGTTTTTTTAAGTATTAAAAGTTTGTTTAAAAGTACAAAATTTTTATTTTAAAGTAAGAAAATCAAGGGTTTGAATAAGATAATATTCATGTGTTATATAATATTGTGATTGTGTTGAACAGGTTTTTTAAAATTCTAAGGTATTGTTGAATTTTTTTAATTTGTTTATTTACAAAATACGAGCTGACCCAGAAACGCTTTGCTATTACTAGATTTGAGTTCATACTCGTTTATGTATACACGGTTTTTCAGGACCAGACCGCAAAACTTCAGAGTAACTATTTTTTTTTTGCCTGGACACATATAATTATCTAAGGCGGACTTCTTTACAACACTTACTTTCATTTTTCGGGATGTTCACTTAAGAGTGGCCATGGAGTCCAAAATTCAAGTTTTTACAAGCAAAACTGCATTATTTTTTCTTTGTCAGTGCGTGGCCACAGTTACGAGCATTTGCGTTTGCGGCGCGGACCAAGTGCCCGATTTGTGGGGATGTCGAACAAATTTGAAAAAAAACTGGTTTTTTGCTTTAGGTTTTTTAGATGGAATATGCATTTATTATTTACCTTGTTTTTTATGTAAAAAAATTACATTTAATAAAGTGGATCTTTTCTTTTCATAGAAGCCATTATTTAAGATTTAAGTGTTGGGATAAGGAGTGATATTCTATACTCGTAGTGGGCCAGTCGGGAACTTCCAAAAATCAGGAAATCTGCTCAAACCCGAGTCGATACCAGAAATATTGTTCTTTATTTCATGTATGAGCTATTTGTTTTTTATTTTTTTTTATTTAAATTTTTTTTTATAAACCCTTACGGATTATTACATTTTTTTAGATAGAGTCCAGCTTCTTACAGTTGACTTTCTTCTTTCAGCACCGCTTGTTCGCAAATCTACACAAGTAGCACAAAACGTCGTTAGTACCTATAAAATGTATTTTATAAACATTAATTTTCCTTCTAGCAACCAATGAACTTTCACAACAAACCCATAGCTTGAAGATTAACGTGGAAATAAATACACGATCTCATCGCGATGGCACATTTTTTCTGAAAAACTTTTCGGCAAGCTCATTCAGTATATTCTGTTTTCGCGTTTATCTCCCTCGGTATAAATTCGTTTATTTCATTTGATATCTTTCGTGTTCCTCTTAAATTTGTTCGCGATAAAAGAGAACAAAATTATTCGGTCCCAAGTAGCCCCCCGATATTGGGGACAAAAGGAACAGCAAAAAGGAATTATTTTCCAAAGCCCGGATTAAAATTGTTCAATTAACATGTACTTCTGCATTTTAAACATGAAAATAAATCTAATTTCTACCTTGAAGTCGGGCTTTGATGGTCAAATATTTCAATTTCAGATTTATGACTTCGTAAATACAATTTAAGATATAATAGTATTTTGAGTTTAATTTAAAAAAAAATTTAAGTTCTGAAATCTTAACCAGCAATTGAAATATTTATTTAATAAATTTTAGTAAATATTTTAACATTTCGATGTTGACAAGTTCCGAGACGTACCCGTCTCTTCGTCGGGACACTAATTGAACGAAGTTATGCAGAAAGCAGCCAGTCCACAGTTTTACAAAAATGGGATTTTTATGTTTTTGAGTGCAGTACGGTCAATTCTATGTTTTGTTAAGAACAATTAAACCGGTTTTATACAAAAAACTGTGATAATCACCTTCTGAAAAAAGGGTTGATCCCAAAAAAGGCATTTCTCAATCTGCAAAAAACACCCACAAAAAATCTGATGGTGCTGTAAAAATCATTAAAACTGGTCAAATACAAAATAAGATTCGAGTTTGTAATATAAAAAAAAAACTATTCATTGTTCATCATTTGTCAAAGTCAAAAACATTATGTTATGTAGAAACGGGTCTCATGGAGAATTAAGGCCAGAGTTTGTTCTTTGCTGATCGATGAACAGAACTTTATTGATTCTCTACCCACGAGTGGGAATATGGAATTTTACCTTTTTTAAATAACCCGCTAAGCCTTTATTTTAGAGACTTGTCAGCTGGTGGGAAAGAGGGGATATGGAAGGAGGTAGTGAAAAATTCATCACAACACCCAGACCAATTGAGAAAAAAATCTGTCATGGTTTTTTTTCTCACAACTGGCGGGAATCGAACCCGTGACGCCAGTTTCACAGTCGGCCGTCTAACCAACTGCGCCACGACGCCCATCCAGTAATTATGGTACATCGATTATACCATTTAATATACCAAACATATACTCGTAAATGGAGTCAATGTTAGTTCTACGTTTTTGTTGACTAGAAATATCTATCTATCAGCATATATTATAACAATAATATCAGCATTAATAACAAATAAATACCTTACTAGTGGACCCGAAAGACGTTGTCCTGCCCAAACGTTGGCTTGCCGGCTATAACTTTAGAACAAGACTTCATTGATAAGAAGGTACCGAAGTTCTTGTTTATGATTAGGTCTAAAACTAAAAATTATTAATTTCCAAATATTTCATTATTTTTGCAAATGTCAAACTCGGCTCTTCTCACCAACAGGCAACGTTATTCATGAATGCGATTTTCAAAAATGTATTGAATGTCAGTTAATATTTTTTTAGTTTTATTAAAAATCAAGTGCAAATTAATAAATGGGAAGAAATTATAAGGAACGTAAGGAAAGAATCTGATTAGGATCCATAGAAAGCAAATGTTTGGTTGTAAACATTCAAAAACAAACTTTTTTAAACACACAAATCCTTCCATTTTTTTCTGTATTTACATTCTCGTCGAATGCAACCTAGTGTGCTATTTTAAACCACTCTCGTGGCACGAGAAAACAGTTTTTTTGGTGTATTTTGTATGTAAATAAACGAAATAATACGGCCACGCGAGCGTTTGGAATACTGGTAGGTCGATGAAAAAAAGATTTATGCTTTTAACTTTTTTTACTGATTCAATTGAAAATTAAAATATCTACGAACACGTGCAGCGTAAAGATTTACATTTCGTTTAAAACCGCACATAAATTGGTTAAGCCGCTTAGGAAAAGTTCAGTGACGCCACACGTATAAAATAATCATAAATATAAAAATATTTAAAGCATTAACTTTGAGGTAAAAATTGTTACTAAAGGTAATAAAATAATTGTTAATGGCCGACTTTTACCCGATGGCACATTTTTACGACACTTTCTGACTGTTCTTTGTCTGCTGGTTTTGAGACGTACCCATCTCTTTGCCAGGACACCAATTAAACCAACATTCAAAACCCACTATAGGGCTCAAAACGTCTCGTTCACAGGTAAATAAGGTAAAAAATAAGCGTATTTTAAATCACTAGAAAATTTGTCTGGCTTTGCGCGGAAAAAAAACCTTTTCCGTTTTAGTTTTTTTTCTTTGCTGAAAAATAAAAAACCGGTGATTTTTTACTGCAATATTTCAAAGTTCCTAGACTGGTGCCTGAAGCAGAAGACTAAAAACATTTTTACCTTGAAAAATATTATTCCTAATAACCGTTAAAACGCTGTAATTGAAATGCCAAAACAGTGCTATATGCACTATTGGGTGGGGATAGGCGAAAGCAAATCAAGGAATATTGTTTTTTTTTTTAAGATGTAAAATTAATAAAAAATGTTCAATTTGACGTTCTCGAACTCGTACTTTATAAAAAATGTGTCCAACATAAAAACATTGAATAGCGTTTTGTTTATTATTTGAATACTAAAAATATTATTTTATGTGATTTTTTTTAATGGAAAATAGGAATATTGGTGTTCTTATAATTTTTCCAAGTATTTCAATTTCGGTGGACATTTTCAACGAGTCGTAAATTTCTCACTATTACTAAAAGGAATCAAGTTAGGGTGGAGTGAGGTTCAAACCTCGGACCTCTGATCCGTTAGTCTGCAACACTAGCCACAAGACCACAACCCGATTCGAATATTTCATTTTATTTGGGATTTTTACGGCTATTACATAAAAATAAGTAGAAATATATAAACAATACTAGAGCCAATGTAAGAAATCCACAGATAATCTGATAATATATATAAATAGAGTTATGAACATGATGAGGAAAAACACATACTACGAATCCAGATAAAAATATATAAAATCGATTTAGAATAATTTATTGTATTTTCAAAATCAATATCGATATTGTGGAGAAATGTATTCATACATAAATGTAAAAAAGAAATTTAATATAAATACGTTGCTAGAAAAACGCAATTTGTTTGGCATTAGTTGTTGTGAAGTCAAGATTAGTGATTATTTTCTTAACAAATTTCAATGGATAAGAATAAATAAACATAAATCCCGACGTATTAGGGGCGTGGCCAATGGAATGACCGTTTTAGCGGAATTCAAAATTACAAATTTAAATACATTTTTAATACTACTAATAATAAACAAAATTTTTTTTTTTTACTGAACAGTATTTCATAATTCTTGATTACTTTAAAAATGTTTTTAAAAAGTTACATTTCCCTATTGTATGTGTGCGACGTTTGTATTCAAGGGTGTGTATGCGTGTGTGTGAGTGCGTAAGCATTTTATTTAAAACGTGTATTTATATCGATGAGGATAACGGAGAAAGTTTGATAAAAGATTTGAATATTAAAAAATATATATATATTTATACTTTTGAGACTTTTAAAAAATATTTATGTTCAATTAATATGCTTATAGCTTAATAAAAGTATTGCTTATTATGCTCTGATTTATTTTCATTTATTGCGTCTTTTTTGTCTTTCTTGATTTCAATTTTATATTAATTAGTTATGTTTTTGTGCTTATTAAAATCTGTCAAAAAATCATATTTTGGTTCATCATTTATTTATTAACTCTTGTATGGCTGTTATGTCGCACTAGTCTACATACGATACAAGACTTAATATATGTCTCAACGGACATTTTCACTTCGGATTTGGAAATTAAAATTTGTTTAACTATGCTGGATTTGAATACAAACAATATTTATCATTACTCCAGAGACGCTGTTATGTGGCTGGTGTTTGTGTGAAAAAGATTCAATTCGTTTTAAAGATTTAACCAAGTGTGTAATATTGAAATAAAAAATATTTTAATGACTGCAAATAAATTTAATTTTAAAAACTGTAATTTTAAATAAATCAGAAAATGTTATTTTTATCCCATTATTTATGTTTGCAATAAGTGCATATTTACATTTCTGTTTATTTAACAATATAAAAATATTTAATAAACCAACGAATATTTATTGAATAAAGGGCTCTAACAACTAATTGAATATATTGCCATCATAATGTTTCTACAAAAGAGTAAGCAGAGAGGATAAAACGCCACATCATTTTTTTTGTGTGTTTTCATGCATTTTTTCTACATATGCATTTGAAATTAAAAATCATTGACAAACTGATAATTTCAAATGTATTTTTTTATTCAAATTATCATTTTAAAATCCTTATCCACTCCTGATAGAACATAATGTGCTGTAAGATAAAATAAATGCAGCTTATTGCAACTATTTACTATTAAGTAAGGCAATCAAACTCACGCTTCAAGTGCTAGTTTAAAAATGATAAAATATTACACTGTGATACGACCCATTAAACAATTGCTTCATGTTGACCATCCACGAATTTCAAACCGGGCCTTCTATTCAATGGCGAAGGGTCGATTAAAAAAAAAATCGTAATTACGTCGATTGAAAAAGGTTGAAACTTTTATTGTTCATCGAGCGTAAAGTTTTCGGATTCTTACCACAAATAATAACAATGTATAAGTGTATTTTCTTCAGAGTACAATATTCTTATTGCGTATTCAATGTATCCATTCTCTGTTTTTGTAAGGCGCATTACTCTTTGTAAGACCTCATCTGAAAACATGAAGGAAATAATTTGATCATTCATCTTTTCTTTAGATATTTTGTTGGTGTTGTAAAAATAATATTACACTCATTCGATTTCCATTATGAGGCAAAAGTGAACTAGCCTGTGGTCTAGGTGAATCATAAAATCAATTTACTTTCCCTTGTTAAGATCAAGTTCGTTGTTCATAACATTATTAATATCATTGTTTATGAGAAAGAACTTTATGCACAAAACGAAACAAAATCTAAATAATATAAATAAATTAATAACTCTAAAAACAAATTAAAATTAATCGGCGCAATTCTAATACAAATATTAATAAAATGATTATTTATCATAGAAAAACAAAAATATTTACAATGTTTTAAGTGTGTCCAAATAATTCTAGACAGGCTGGATTTTCTATGAATTATTTAGATCTTAATTTGTTGCGACAGAGGAAACACATTTTTTAGAAGAAAATATGAAAGTCTAGGCTTTTAAGTAGCCACTTTACACACTGTGTAACTGTGTCACTTTTTGCCTACCTTTAAACATCCACATTTTCTCAATTCTTCCATCTGCTGAATTTTATTAAGTTAAATAGCTGAAACTTTTTTCATGTTGGTGAGATATATCCAGCTAAATCATTTCACCTACTAGGCAACGCCTGAAAATAATTTATCCACTTTAATACTTCTTCTTGTATCGGTTGGTTTAATAAACAATGCTTTGAGCATTCCTTCTGCCGGAATATTACACAGTGTGTTAAGTGGCTACTCAAACCAGCCAATGACAGGTCATAAGCCGTGTTAATGCCTAAATTTCCATATTACCTTCTTAAAAAATGTTTCTTTTCCGTTGCAACAAATTTAAAACCAATAATATAATAGTAAAAAATAAAACAGTAAAACTTATTTAAAAACAATTCTACCAATTAGAAGTATATGTAAATGTTAAAAGTTATATCTAAAGTAACAATTATAATAGCTTACAATTTCCAAGATTCGACATTTGCATAATATGAAAATTTGACTTTTTGCCAATTGTGTAGACACGCATAACTGTGGGCTTTAATTCTAATATTTTTTGCGTTATAAAAAACGCAGAAATATTAGTACCTTAATATTGTAAAATTTGGCAATCAGATCATTCACTTGAGATCATTTTAAAGGTTTTATCAAATCGTTTTGTATTTGACGTTCAGCATTTGACACATTCTCACATGTATCATATCCGTGTCATTTGCAAAATAAATATCAAGGTATAAAACAAATGAAGCATATTTTTTTTAATCAATTAAAAAAGTGATTATGGGCCTAGTTTAATTCGCCAAAAAATGCGACATTCCATTATATACATTTATATAACAGAAAATTTTTGAATATTTCAACATTTTCTTCTCAAAAGCCGAACAAACGAAGTACTAGATAACCCTTTGCACGTCATGACAAACCCTTAACCCATTTCTCTCTAAACAGTGACCTCATAATGTCACCCCCACTCTTTTGTCATACTTTGAGGCGGGAAAAATTGCGGCTGCTTAGATCCAGTTGTTGAGAACAAAGTAAACTATAACTGGCAGTCGAGACTGTACAAATATGTTAGGTTTTTCCGCAGCTTTCTATTAACTCTGCGTTTTATTACCTAATACTATTATTACCATGTACACATTTATTCTAGAAAAGTATAAAAGACTGTCATAACTTAGTTTTAAGCCTGGACGTCAGGGTAAGATTTTTTTCCACGTTTTTAAAACAATGCGCACGTTTTTTCATGACAATATGTACATTATGGTAGAGTTGAAACACGAAATAAACCTTACACTGTAAAGAGCTCCCCACACTTACAATAGATTATAAACTTTATTTTGGTTATAAATACAAATTGAAACAAATGGAGAGGAGCAATCCAATAGCACCCTATACAATGTCCTCTCTCTTTCATATAGTTTTCATTTGCCTTATTTTTTAAAAATACATACATTTTTTAACGTAATATTACATTTCTGTCCATCTGTATCCATAATAAATACAGATTTCAAATATTTAATTGGTGCAACGTTCCAATTTTTATCTTATATATTTACCTTGTAATTTTTTTATGCTCGTTCGTGGATTTTCTATAATTTGAATTATTTAATACCAAAAACACGTAAAAAAATTCTGAGAATTTATTTTTTGTGGCTCCAAGAGTGTTCAGTGTCCTGGATGAACATAAGTTCTCCAGGACGAAAGCCATTTTCTGGAGAAATGCATAAGTTTAGATTTTGTCTAAGGAAACAGACGATTGCTGGAGACTGCTGCAAGATATAGCATTTATTTATATATTTATTTATTTATGTAACTTTTTGTACATAATGTTATTTGTACATTGGCAGGCTTATTGCCATATGTCAATTTTTTCCAACCAACCAATAAAATAAAAGTTTTATATTTATAATTCAAGTTACAGAACATATTCAATAGACAAAAAAGATTAAAAAGCTAAAGATATATAAAAATAGAAATAAACATATTTGTTTATAAATTACCTTAAATCAAAACTCTTACCCAAGGGAAAATGGAATGATATACTATTAAACGTGATCTCCAGATGTTTATTAAAATATATGTTTATGATTTAATTAAAAATTTTGTTATTATATATTTATATGCAAGCTTCCACTTTCCATTTCGTTGTATTCCATATCAACAAAGAGCTCTCGGCCTCATAGAGTTACGGATACGTTACTATTTTTTTCAAATAAATATATGTTTGTATGAATAAAATAAAATAAACAATTTTTTAAAAATAAATATAAATATAATAATAAATATAATTTTCTTAATAAAAAAATTAAAACCGCGATATTTTAAGATTGTGAAATAATCTCCCGAAAACCATAATTTACATGAAAGATCTTCAAACGAAAAAATGAAAATTTTGAAATGGTATCTTCATTGGTCTCATAATATTATGAATCATACTATAAAATTTCATTTTTTATTCAATTAGATTACATTTTCAAATGAAACGATAAACTTGTACTGTTTTTCACATTCGCCGTGTAATTAAAGCATTTTTTATCACGCGTGGCGGAGTTATTCTTTGTAGAATCACGTCTGATCGCTACGAAAGTCTGTTAGAGAATGAAAGCAAGAAAAAAACTTACACACCAATTTAAATTTCGCATATCAAGCGCTTGTAACGCGTCTATTTGATTTTTCGTCATTGCATAATAGGAATGACGTTTTTCTTATAAACACATAAATAAAAATTAACAAAAAAGGCAAAAATAAAACTAGTATTGCCTTTATCTTTAAGAGCCAAACGCAACTCTTTTTTTTGTTTAATATTTTATTATATTTCAAAGAGTTCACGTTCTGTTTCATTTTTGTAACAATCGAGCTCCTTTAAAGACATAAAAAAAATATATTTCGTGTGAGTTTAGTTTGAAAATATCTCATTGACAAAGAAATGTTTATTATTATTTGGCTAAAATGTCAATCGTCGAATAGAACCAGAATCTTGGTCGAGTGTTTTCGACTCGTTAGCTTCATTCAGGTAAAAATCGTAAAAAGGAAATCAAGTGGAGAAAAATCTGTCTCGAGATACACTGCATGTACCATTCCGTATGATTAGCGAATAGAGTTTACGCTATTATTCGTGACCCGGTTGGATATACAGATCTGGAGGCTTCTAAAAAGCATTTTAAGGCTTTTAATAAGTTTTGTAATCATTTCGGCAAAATGGTCTTTTCCAATCAATTTAATCCCAGTCAGTGAAGAATTTACTTCGCTCTTTTCTCAAGTCAATGAAGTGAATAATATGCACTTTTGGATTATCTTCTTTTGGCACAAAGATACCAGATTACAGAACACTCTTTCGAGCAGCTTTTTTTGTTTGGCAACAAGTAATTTTTCCACGTATGTGATCACCGACAAGGAGACTTATGTCCTCAAATGCGGTGTGCGGTATATGGTAGGCACGCTGATTGTACTATTCCAAATCAGTGCCATATGCACCATCAGATATGGATTTGATGATAATGATTATATTTTGATATATGGGCATATCTTTTGCATCCTCTTTAGTTCATTTAACAACTTGATTTGACTTTTAAATGCGTTGTTATCAGATCGTCGTGATTGTAGAACAACGACGCATGTGATTCTCTTCAACTTTACGTAAGAGCGGTTTAATTTTTTTTTTTACCCTTTATGTCACAACACGATTAGTGCAAAAATTTACCATTTACTAGTTATATATAATTGTTTTTCCAAACCTGGAAAAAAGGCCATTATGTAACCTTTTCAATATCAAATATAAAAGAAAGTCAACGACGCATTTTTTGCACATCCGTCGTTGTTTTACGAGTACTTACCAGAGTCCTCATACATAATATATTTTGATGTTAAGATGCAAAAACATTACTTTATAACAGTATATTATTTGTTTTGTCTTGTTATTTGCTGTTATTTGCTGTCCGTCATTATATTGCTGATTATTTAACATAAATATTATTATTTTTTTCTTTTATTTAGGAAACATACAGTACAGTTACATAGTTTAATATTTTACACAGTTAGACTTAACTCTAATGAACCAGTGAAGTTTCCATATTATATAATATTTATATTTAGGGTTATTAATTAAAGTTCAAAAAAGAGAAGGTAAATAAACATAAATAGAAGTTGTTTAAAAATTAAAATTAAAGTAACAAACTGAAGAAAATTTGTAAAAGTAATTTAAAGTTAAGAATTAAAATAAAGAATGAAAAACATGCTTAGATTCAAAAATATTTTTTTTTTTTTTTTAAAAAAAATGAAATACATAAATATACACATACATATTTTAAGGGATTCAAAGAAACGATGAGAAGAATCTTCAAAGAATCTTTAAATAAGAAAATAAATTGATGTCAATTTAAAAAACATCTTCAAAATGAATGACATATAGTAAGAGCAACAATATATTGATTTCATATACATATACAATATAAGTCATTAAAAGTAGTTTAAAAGTAAAAAAACATGTCAATGCAGCAGAGAAAAAAGAAGGAATAACAGGTATAGCAAGTAATATTAAAAATTTGAAAAAGCAATATAAGGAGAAGATTTTAAACCAAAGGTAGTTGATAAAATATTATTAAAGCAATTTTCGCAGTAATACGAATTTCAGTAGAAAAATTTGATTAAAATTAACAATATTCATTTAGGTAATATGAAGTGATGTAAGAGAAAGGGGGATCACCGATCACAGATCACAGATCACAGATCACAGGTCCAAAGATTCGATCCCCCCTCTACTTGGTTCCCATTTTCTAATGGAGTTATTTACAATTTGTTTAAACTGGCCCCAAAATTGATATGTTTGGGTGAATCATAAGAACGCAAATATTTATTTTCCGGCTTAAAATCTGCAATAATTGAGAATTTTTCAGGCTAAATATTTGAACTGTTTATTGAAATATTTCAGTGGTATTTCAAAAAATAAATACGTGGTTGAATTATTGAAATTCTGTATTATAAATGTTTCTGTGTTTTCTATTTTGTTTGATTTCTGAAAACGCTTTTGATACCGTTCTTAATACTTAAAAGGTTTTTTACAAATTCTTAGTAAACAAAATATGATACTATTCGCAAATCACGAGGTATCAGATTCCATGAATGGGTTATTAAAGGTAAACGAAACAAATATCTTGTATTTAATAAACTAAAATCCTTGTTTAACGTAATCAATTTTCTTACACGTGTTCAAATTTTATCAAATATAATAAAACATATTCATTAACCATAAATTCAGATATTTCAATATTTATTAACAGTAATGCCTAGATATTAATTTACAATTTTACCAATTTAAACGTGCTAACTTTCGTTTAAGTAAGAATTTAATATTCAAACAGTTTTCAAAAATCAGTTATTTGTTTTTTCGTCGTGTTTGTATTTTGTATTTTGGATATTTTAATGAATTTAAAAATCTGTGAGTTGAAAATAGACATTGTTTTTTAATACGGGTTTCGTCGTTGTGCTAATGCAGTGCAATCGTCACCCAATATCAATAACGCGTATGAGCTGAATATCGCAAGCGAACGCCATGCATTTTTTTTTATTTAATCAACACAAAGTTAAAAAAGAAAAGCAGCATGACTTTTCTTAATAATTATGGGAACTAGAACTATCCGAAAACCTAAAAAAAAGTCGGAGTATTTATGCCATCTTTTGAAGAGAAAGACCATTACATACAGGTTCGTCGTTTGTCTCGTCTCCCTCCACGCGATACGGCTGAGGGTTTGGGGTCTGCTATTGTACCTTTTTCGAAGGCGGAGGTTGATGCTGTCATGCGGGTGCTCAGACCAACAAAAATATCAGACATATACAGAATCACAGGCGTAATAGTTAAAAAAACGTGCCAGTTTGCACGAAATGAGATGCTCCGGGTGATGACCACATGCCTCTGACGGGGAGTATCCCCCAAGGAAGGGTGATACTTAAAATGAATGAATATCTGAAGTCGGATCTCGGGGATTATCAGCCAATCACACTCCTTTCCATAATGGGAAAGGTTTATAAACAGCTAATGAGGAAAAGACGTGATGTCTCCCTGTCACCTCACTGTGACCGTATAAATATATAATTAATAATTTTGAGAAACGCAAACGGTACCGACACTATCGATAAATATGCATCCACTAGATGCGATACTAAGCATCCATCTTGTATTCCATTTAACTGGGATTCCGGAACATATCTTGTATTTGGGAAAAAATAGTTATTTACGCGCAGCGGTCAGTAAATATGAAGCAGCGTAGAGGGGCGCGCCATACAGCTTTGAATTCAAACTGGCATAGACAGTTTATCTTTTTACACTACTACGCGTTTCGCAGGGCAATGTTGATGCGGCATGATGCGACAAAGCAAAAATAATAAGAACCTATCATTATATGAAGCGTCATCGGTATTTGAATATAGTTTTTTTTTTTTTTTTTATCACATTTTATATTATGGATAGTAAAAAAAGTATTATTATTCTCATTTAACCTCCTGACCAAGAAATTTTTTTTTGTAAACTTAAAAAACAAAAAATATCAAAATCGGTTGACGTTTGGAGTGCCGAAACGGGAATACGAGGCATTATCAGTCCGACACGTGCAGTTTTCCTTTTTGCACAGTATCCAGGAGGCATTTGCAAGAGAGTGATACAAAAACAGTATTCAAATACACATGCATCAAAGTTCTCAGCCACCGCATATCATCTTAAGTGAGTTGAATCAACGCCAGCGGTAAGATCACAATGATGGATGCATTGCTTCGCTAAGCCGACGCAATAACGAAAGAATTCTGAGTCGAATTGTAACTTGTGATGAGCATTAAGTCTTGAACGACAACCGTAAGCGTTTATTGTAGTGGTTAAATAAAGGAACTCCAACCAGACTATCCCAAAACAATATATTACCCAAAAGAAGCTTAAGAATGGAAAAAGGAAAGAAAAGAAACATCGAAAGAACGACGATAAGGATTTCCCATACGAATATTGATAAATGTAAATAACCAGGAGCAGAAAGAAAAACTTGTCATTACTGAATCCAACAAACACTTGAAGATATCTCAAAAGTCAGAGTAATCAGCATGCGTGAATGAAAAGATGTATGAATGAAGAAGAAGCGAGGTTTGTATGCAAAAACAGAAGAAAAGGAAGTTTTATCCTTTCTGCCTACCTCTACGGTGAAACGGCTTGAAATTTGTTTGTTTTTCGTTCTGTTTTTTATCACTTCTACGGAAATCTTTTCTCTCTTATTTTCTCCACTATACTTTCTTCTGTTTCCACGGCTTATTATTGGTGATCACTTCTTTCTTTTGTTTTCCTTATGGAGGGAGGACGCTTTACCTGTGTGGTCTGGCATTGTTTCTGTTTTCATCTAAAGCAAAGAAAACATAAAAAGAATAGAGATAGAAACATAAACAAAAGAATGTGAAAGATAAGCTTTTTACTGCCCAAAAATACACTCCTGTGTACAATGAAACCTTGTATTTTAGAGCAAAAATATTGTATTTCAAATTATATGCAATAATTATTAAATGCAGCCGATCTCGACCATCTGTCACATAAAAGTAGGGTGATTATTATTATGCTGGAGGTTCTAGTCCCGGAACAGAGAAAGCACTCCGTCCACATACATATCCGAAAAACCGTTTTAAAGACCGTGGGTTTTTCTGTCGGTTTCGATATTACTATAAACCATCATTTTTTGTCAATGAACGAGTCATTCTTTTTTGTTGGCAAAAAATAAACCTGGCCACCAGAGAAACTTACTTATTCTGTACACATCGTATTGGTGGTAAAATTAAACCAAAACGATGAAAAAATAAAAAATAATTATTTGCAATATTATTATATAATTGTTACAAAATATTTATACTTGTGTAATTATTGAATTAATAAATTATTTTACAAAAATATTATGAAAGCCAATTTAATAATGAACAACTTTTTATTGTATTATTTATATTTAAAGCATTAACTTTGTAGTCAAACATTTTACTGAATGTTATTAAATATTTGTATATGACCACTCACTGACTTTTCAATGTCTACAGGTTTCGAGATGTACCCGTTTCTTTGTCAGGACACCAATTTTTTTTTTTTGCACCACAACAGGCCAGGAGGCCTAATTACAGTGGTGAATTACATCACAGAGCACCCAGGCTTGAGAAAAATCACATTTTAATTTTTTGTGTTCTCACCGGGAATCGAACCCGGAACCTCCCGTGCGTGAATCAAGCGTCTTGACCACTACACCACGGAGGCCGCCATTTAAACCAACATGCAAAACCCACAATACACCTTCACCATAGTTGTTACACAAAAATATAAAACCAAATATTAAGGGATGTAATGGGTGCGTCTCGAAACCGGTAGACAGGAAAGTCGGTAAGTGGTTATATCCAAATATTTAATAACATTTAGTTACCTTTCATTAGTTTTTTTTACCCAAATTCTTTCTTACATAAATAATTTCTTTGAAAACATTGTTATTGAACACAAAAAGGTTACATAACTTAACGCCATTCTGAGTCATTTTGACTCAAAGATTTTCGACAGAAAAAATAGCCGTTAAAATCTTCTGAATAAATGCTATCTGCCGCTTTTGCCGCCTCGTCGCCATCGGCGGCCTCCATGATGTAGTGGTCAAGACGCTTGACTTGACGCAAGAAGGTTCCGGGTTCGTTCCCGGTGAGAACACAAAAATAAAATGTGATTTTTCTCAAGCCTGGGTGCTCTGTGATGTAATTCACCACTGTAATTAGGCCTCCTGGCCTGTTGTGGTGCAAAAAAAAATCTTAAAAAAAAAAAAAATGTATACATCAATATACTACTAGGCGGATTTATCTCCCCTCGATTTCACTTGTCGGAATTTTCACATGAAAGTCACAATCGAGTCAAAACCGCCTCCTTCTGGATTCTCGTTCTATTTCACACACATTACTTTTAAAAAAAATATATTTTCATATGAATTGCCTTTAGCAGACTTTGTTTTTTTTATTTTTTTTACGCAAGTAGCTTATATGTATTTTGCGAAGTGAGGTTTTTTTAAAAATAAACAGATTAAAAATTTAAAAAAAAACAACGATGCACACAATATTCAAATATATCGTATATTTTTTAATTTATCCCAGTTTTTTTATTGAATTAGTGTTTATTTTGGTAAGCAAGTTTTTTAAATTATTTTATCTAATAGTCTTATCATCATATTATACACGTATGCATAAGAGTATTAACATTCTTAAGTGTTAATTAACTTTGTATTATTTAACCATTATTTATTTAATAACATTTCGGTTATGCTATAGATAACATATATTTCATCGCCGAGCTCACCTCTTGAGCTTGTCATATATAGTATAATATAACTATGAGTTCACGCTATTTTTAAGTGAAAGTTTACGTTTTATTTTTAAAAAACAGTAAAAAATGTGTCATTGAAAGTATCGTCCATCGCTAGCGACTACTCTCTTCCATCTTTCTAGCAGCATACAAATACTCGTGAAATATATATGACTCAACTTTTGAGGATACCCACGAATCAAGCCATTTTTTGACATCTTTTTAAGAATGGAAGTGCTGTTTATCCAGACTATGAGTCAGCGATCGGAAGAAGTGGTAATCGGAAGGAGCAATGCGGTGAATGCGGCGGGTGGGGTAGGGCGTCCAATTTGAGCGTTTCCAAGTATGTTTTGACTGACCTTGTAACATGAGGCCGAGCATTATCATACTGCAAAATTACTTTGTCGTATTGTGGCCGTTTTTCCTTCAATGCTTTGCTTAAAAGCATCAATTGTAATCGATAGCGGTCTCGTGTGATGCTTTCGTTAGGTTTATGAAGCTCATAATTTACTACACCCAGCTGATAATTGTGCACCGCAGAGATAAAGATGATGATGTGCGGCGATGTTCCGACAGAAAACGGTCACCGTAATTTTGTACAAACATTAAATGTGCTTCAGCTCCAGATTTTTGAAAAAAACAGTACAGTAAAATTCACGAAGAATAATATTTTTCGGCACAAAATTTGACATGTTTAACGCTATGAACAAATATCTTGCTTACACTTTGGCGGAATAACATGTAGATACTGTTATTTTACGCCTGACTAGAGCTTCACGATGAAGTTGGCTGTAAGATTTCCTGGTTTACAAAGGCTTATACAACACCATCTGTCGGGAAACAGTAATAATTAGTCGTTAGTAGTTTGTAAGTTCCTATTATATATAATATATTTGCACACTATGTATATTGCTCACCTTTTATATTCCATACTCTCCTTTCTCAGAATTGCTCTGTCTCTTTTGGTTTATACAATTCATAAGTTAGCTTATGCAATTTCTATTTAAAACCGTTAAAGAATTGCATTTTTGTTACGTTATTTAGTGGCGTCTCCTGGTATTCCATACAAAATGGTTAAACATTCATGCCATGTTTGAAACTGAACTCAGGAATAGAAATAAGAAATGAACTGCATTCATCCGTTGCACTCCCGAGATTACCTCTATGTAAATTACACACATCTCTATTCAACTTCATGCACCCGAGTCTATCTACGGCAGCCTTCACAAATAGCACACATAATAAGAAACTTTCTCACGGCACATACCTCAAACTATAATTCTCATGCGCTGGTGTTGTGAAAATCTTACGACGAATCTTGAATTTACAAACTAAACATGTAAAGCGCCGACATGTAATAAATAAACATATTTATTCCTTGCTAGTTTTGTATCATGTTTTTGCTGATATTGCGTTTTTCTTCTTCTTTTCCAAAATAGAGCCTAGAAGGGAAAATTTACTCACCCACATGATGAAAGTTTCAACTAATTTACTTCACAACAGTAAACAGATGGAAGAGCTGATGAAGTGTAGATGTTGGCAGAATGGCAAATGTTACAGTGTCTTAAGTGGCCACTTAAACCAGCCAATGACATGTCATAAACCCTGTAAATGCCTAGACTTCCATATTCTCTTTACGATAAATGTTTTCTCTCTATGTTGCAATAAATTTACATCTAAATTACTCCCTAGGGAGGAAATCCAGCCTGTCATGCATACTTTATTATTATTATGGATAAATTATATGCCGCCATTTTCGTAATATAATACCTCAAGGGCGCTTGACAAAGTGATTTTATAAAGATATAAATTTAATTTTGACTTTTTAATTTAAGAAAAATAATGTACTTTGTCACTACATGCTAAGAATTTATTCAAATAATTTAGAGAACAAGTGGGTTTTAAGTTTCTTCCGAAACATCATTTCACTCTCATACTTTCGGACCTCTGCTGGGAAAGCATTGTATGCCGTAGGGCATTTTCAGCCATCCAGTTTCCTATTTTTTCAATGCATCCATTAATCAAATTAACAAGCACATTTCTCTCGCTCAGTTTATAATAAAAGTAAATCTGTGTATCATCTGCATAGCAGTGAGACCACAATCCACATTATTTGAAAATATTCTCTATATTTTTAGTGTATAAGAGATAGAGTAGTGGTCCGAGTACTGATCCTTGGGGTACTCCAGTAGACACCTTAAAGTTAGATGAGTTATTACATTTGGACATAAAAACCAAATATCTTTGCCATATACTTTTTACTTGTTGTATAATTTATTTATTGAGTAAATTAAGATTTTTACTTTTACATATAAATATCAGCCATGAATATTTCGTAAGATACATAATAAAATCCATTAAATAAATATCCAATTAAAAGGGATAATTAAATACGATTTGCGGTCCTTCTCAGAGAGATGTAATCTTATATCGATCCGTCCTCTCATCTAGTCACCACAGTTCACCAATTGAAGTAATGCGGTCTACCGATTAAACAGATGTTCCGAGGATTATGAAGCAAAATGGAGTACGATGATTTTACCGCGATGTCATGAACTATTTGACGTAGCGCCATGCCACAAACACATCATGCCTTAATGTTGAATGTTTCCGGTATGTAGGGATGCAATAATATAAAAAAAGATGCGTGCGACTGAATGGCCTTAGTAAAATTAAATATTTAAATGTTTGCACGTGCCACCTTAAGCGCATAAACATATTATCGTATTACAAATATTCAGGGCAAATTTCAAAAAAAAAAATTCTCAATAAATTATGTGGTTAAGTTTTTATTAAACTGGACGTAGGAATCAAAAAGAAAAATAATTAAATCAGTTTTTTTATTACTTATTATATTTTACAATTAAATGCAAGGAGGACTTTTACAATGTTGTTTACAAAATAAATAAAATATTTTAATTAATATTACGTTGCAGTTTTTTTTAAGAGAAATACTTGAGTTCTTAATAGTTACTTTAACATTTTAATTTTCAGACCATTTCCTAAAAGTCATAAATAACTTGTGCTGAAAAATGGAAATGGAGCTGTTGTAGAGTGGGATTTGAACCTCGGGTTTTTGGCCCGTGAGTCTACAATACTACCACGGGACCATAACCTGGTTAGATCTCTAAAGCTTATAAAGTAAATCAACAATCAATTCAAAAAGATAAGTCAAAATAAAAAAATTAACCCGCCTGTTCCTGTGATGTGACTGGCATTGCAAATAGCACTTAATTAATATTACCACGAATTTTATTGCAATCTTCGTGTAATTCTCAACACTTAAATATGTGATAACAAATTATCACATATTTATTTTTGATGAAATATTTTGTCTATCGGGATCTCCGAATTGACAAAATATCCAGTCCAAATATGAAAACCATTCATCTAAAAAAAAGATATATTATCTAATTTTATCTAAGCAATACACAAATAATTTTAATAAGATGAAAAGTGACTGTGATTATCAAGCGATCATTCTTAATCTCAGGTGACACAGTGACTCAAGGTTGTTTTTTCACACAATAAATTAAATGTATAATTAAAATTAATACTTCAATAAATGTTTACCAAAAAGTAATTAGAATACGTAGTTAGTAATAGTGTAGTAAATAACAATCAAAGGAAATGAGAGCACTGAAATATAATATGTAGTTAATAGCATAAAATGTTATCCATATTATTACTACTGGTTGTAAGAATACATCATTTTACCGCTTAAAAATTGTAAACAGATTTATAAACATATAATTTACGTGTATGTATGCACACATAACATAAATAACTAACTTAAAAAGAAGAAAAATATTTTATGTATTCCTTGGTTGAAATAAAATTTTGCGCCAATGCGCAAATAATTTTACTAAAAATTCTAAATCAGTAAATAAAAAAAAGCACAAGAAAATTAGCGATACTTGCTCTGCTTGACATTAGTGCTGCATTCGGTACAATTGACTAAAGCTCTCTTATTGAAAGATTCAAAGAAACTTTTGAAACTTCTGGGTATAATGGATGCATCTAATGGTATATTTCTGAGAGAACGCAATCAGCTCAAGTTGCAGGTAAAAAATCTTCATTTATCCTTCTTCCATTTGGCATCCCACAAGGTACCGAGCTTGATCCTATGCCCTTCACACTGTTCATCGACCATCTGTCCAAAAATATTAATGCATTCGGTTACTTTCTCACTGTTGTGCAAATGAACAACACACATATTTTTACTACTTTCTGCAAGACATAAACAATTTAAAAAATCACATGTATCAATGCATCTTAACCATCAATAACTGGATGTCATCTAATAGGCTCAAACATAATCCATCTAAAACTGAACGTAGTTATGCAGAAAGCAGCCAGTCCACAATTTTGGAAAAATTATATATTGATGTTATCGGGTACAGAAAGGTCGATTCTATGTTTTGCTAAAAACAGCCAGAACGTTTTCATACAAAAAACTGGTTATTTTATCACCTTCGGAAAAAGATGTCGATCACAAAAATGGCATTTCTCAATTTGCAGAAAACACCCACAAAACTAGAAAAATCTTACGGTACTTAAGATTTTTCTAGTTTTAAGAGATAATACGATTCTTGTTTGTAATATGTAAAAAAAACCTATGTATTCATTGTTTCTCGTTTGTTAAAGTCAAAAACATTCCAACTCTAGTGTGGATTTTATATTTCACTCTTTTCACAAAATGGCTATTATCTCAGTTTTACTTTTCTATGACTGGCTGCTTTCTGTATAACTGCGTTCAACTGAGCTTTTTTTGACAGAGACAAAAAAGAGACATATTTTCAATATCAACCACAGGTTGTGATCAAATCCCTAGTATAAACATTAAACTACTCGGTGTTTATTTAGATGCAGATCTTTTTCTTCATTTTCGAGTTAATAAAATGATTGAAATGAGCTACCTCTTCGTATAAAAAATGCACCCTCTCTAGCCACCTTCAAGAAACGCCTGAAACATTATTACATTTCCCCAGAATCCTGAACTCTCTAAATTTTTAGCGTTTTTTTTTTAAATTATAGATTTTTATCCTTTTTCTTTCCTTGGTTCTTCTTTCTCTCTTCTTTTAAATCCACATTTCTCATCATTAAATATTATAACATCATACATATATTTTTTTACCAAGTTTATATGTGCAAACTTTATCTTCTAAATAAAAAAACAGCTCCCGACGAGTTATCTGTGGTTTCCTCGTCACTAAAGCAAATGCGGAGAAGCTTCTGCGAAACAGGTCGCAGCCGAAACATCCCACCGACCCTTACATAATATATCAACTTAATAACAAAACAAAGTTTTTCATTGAGGTAAATTTAATAGAATATATTTTCTTTTTTAAGTAAACAAATAAATAACTATCCCTTTGAAGTAAATATAAACCTTGTACATTACAAGCAAGGTAAAAGAATAATGCAACTCACATATTTAAAAAAAAAAAAAAAAAACGGCTGTACGTTCTCAATAATAAGGTTTTTTTTAATTTTATGTATGAATCTTTTGATATATATTTATGGCTTTTTTAGTACGAAATTTTGACCAACTCTCTTTTGACCAGACTTTTTTTTTGGTTGACTAGAAGATATTGCTTTTGACAATAAGTCCGCAGTATTTATTCTTTGGACTTGAAGTTTTAAATAAATAAGTGCTGGTTTCTGCTACCTCTGACAAATCAAATTCGTATGGAGAAATATTTTGAATGCTTATGTCGTTTTGCATCTAGATTACCAAAATAGAAGATGCTCGAATCTCCAAAAATACCAAACTGATAAACTTCAATATGTTTTCAATGCGGCAGCAAAACTTAAAAGAGGACTAAAAAATATTTTCACATCTTAAATCTCCGAAATTAGCACTGGTTAAAAAGCCCTGTGAGAATTTAATAAAAGTTTTGCTACACAGTATTCAAATTCTTTTATAAAATGGCTTCAATATACCAATTGGACCTCAGTATTAAGAAAATGAATGTCCTAAAAAATTTTCTCTTAGGACAACATTCGATTCAGGCAGTGGAAAACTTATCAAAATTCGACGCTGCCCTGACACAATGTTCGGAGATCGTGTTTTTGGGGTTGCTGACCCTTCTGCCTGGAACCATTAGCCTCCCTACTCGCGAACCATCAACAATCCCAGTCAGTTCAGATCTTAACTGAAATCTCACTTCTTCCGTTTATCGTTCCCCTTAATTTTAAAATTAGAAAATATGTTGGCTGAAATAATGTTGGCTTGGTTGCTTGGTTAGAATGTATGTATTTTTCCTTTAAAAATTGTAAAGTTCCCCTGAGGTGGTTTTTCACAAAATTACCGTATTTAAACTATTATTCTTACTAATGACCAAATACTATTATTGTTATTAATGCTCCTATAAGCTAATTATAGTTATGAATGTACCGGTATCTCATCATTATCACATCATCGCTCCCTTGCGCACCTAATGGTGCATAGACCACGAGGCGAATGAACCGTGATCTAGTTTATGTTTATGATTGTATAATGTAGATATTAATTAATGTTTTAATTAATTTTTAAATAACGGTTCGTTATTAGTTAAACAAATGAAACTTTCAGAAATGTTAAATATTGCCGTGAATCATTTAGAAACAATACCTTCAAGATAACATTACCTTCTAATACCACGTATGTTATTCTCAGCTAGATGGCTTAATATCGTATTTCCATTTCCATGACACAAATCTCGGCTTAACAATAAGAATAATTAAGATTTGTTAGGTTTCTAGTTCTTAATCACACAAATTAAGAATCTGACATATATTTGGCTTATTACCTAAGCCATATTTGCGTACGGTTAAGTTTGTGTGTGGTATTTATATATAGTTCCAAAGATTTAAATGGCTTAAAATCTCAAACTGTGAAGTCGTGTTATTTACTTTAACGACAATATTATTTTTTATTTATTTTATTTAGTTCTATGATTAATATAGTCCAATATATATTTACAACACAATATTTATATCTATACTTATTCTAACATTATTTATCACTATTATACACTTAATATCCTAATTTATAATATAAACTGTTTCATATGTACATTTTCATTAATTATATTCACTATTTACACTATAAACTACCTAATATTTTTCACATATGTACTTTTTACATTTAATTTTAAATACATTTACATTTATTTCATTTTTTATGATTTCTGGCATTTCCTTAAATAGTTGTATTCCCTTGTACATAAGGCAGTTCTGGGACATTGCTTTTGATTTCTTTTCCAGTCTTATATTTTTAGATCCTTTAGATTTTTAGATTATGGCCTAAAAGATTTATTTATTCGTAAAAATATAAATATATTACATTAAATGTATACAGAATTTATATATAGAAGGCAATGTTTGTATGTATGTCCTCGATATACTTATTTACGTGCGGTTTTCAGCGAAACGTAGATCTTTGTCATAGGCATATTCATATTCTTAAAATCCACAATTATTAAGAAGAAAAAAGTTGGAGCATAAATGTTTTTTTCATCGTTAACCATGGCTACATTCGCCAAGAATCCATAAACATTGGAGGGATGTTATTTTTTTGCCCATAAAAATAGTTTGTTTTTGTTAAATAAAAACAACATTAGTTGTTTATGGGTCCCCATCAGATTAGTTCCTGAAATTCCTTATAATTTCTTCCCATTTACTTATTTTTCTTAATTTTTTAAAAGGCTGAAATAATTTTAACTGACATTAAATACATTTTTGAAAATTGCATTCCTTTATGAAGTGCATCCTTGCTGATGACAAGAGCGGAGTTTGACATATGCAAAAAGACATCTTTATTTTAAAATTATTTTTCTAAAGGTTTTAAATTTAACCACAAACAAGTTGGTACCTAGATTCCTACTTAAATTCAAGTTTTGTTAATGAATTATTTAAAATTTTGGAGTTCAATCATCAACAAAAACCTAGGTACCTACTTACCAATGAAACGTTAAACCATCTTTTCTACGTTTATTCTAACTATTTTTACGCGCTTTCACGATACAACAAAGCATTTTGGTTTCGAATTAATATCAATCTCACGTCAGAACCCAGCTATCGGTTAAAACGACAACAATGCGCGTAGGGCAAGAATGAGCGTTTGGGCATGAGCCAAGTTTCATAATTTTATAGGGTTCAGGGTGCGTCTATGTGTATTAATAATTCGATGGTTTTATTTAGAAAAATCGAACCTAATTTTATGGTTACATTAATTCGTTATGAAGTAAAGTTTTGTAAATATATATAATAGTGTTAAATCTTAAGAGGAAACAACTGTCATTTAATTTGTCGGCTATATGGTGGAATGGTCAGCGCATTTGCCCACAATTCAAGAGGTCTCGGGTTCGATTCCCGGCATTGATAATATGAAATATTTATTCGATGAAAGGAAAAAATTATGATGTACGAAGCCTATGTCAAAAGTAAATTGAGTTACATGATCGCCTTCTGGGAAACTGGCAACAAGACAGACATAACAAGAATACAAAGACAACAAAATAAAATTCTTAAACTAACATACAACCTACCTTACCTGACCTTTACGACTGAACTGTAAAAAAAAACACACCAGTTTGACATAAACTACTTGACTAAAATTGAGACTTTAAAAATTGTGCACAAAATAACACTGGGAAACATACAAGACGACGACATAATATTAGTCAAAAATGCTGACATACACAAATATAACACCAGACAACAACAACACTATCATATTGAAAAAGCAAAGACAAACACAGGACAGTCAAAAATACTACATAATGGACTCAACACTACAACGACCTACCTTACTACCTGAAAACTTTTAATGGAGACAAATTTAAAATCAATCTGAAAAAACACATGATGACTGAACTTACTAGACTAGACGAGACATAAAATGACTAGACAATATTAAATTTCTAATGTAACCCTAACGGGTTTTTAAAAATTGTAAATAAATAAAAATAAAAAAAATTCAAAGGGTGTTTTCAGACTAGAATATTTCATAGTCAGTATAATCAAGATACGCTGCGATTGGTATACTAATGCAGTGCCATATGCACTATTACATCTGGAAATAGAATAATAATGAAAAATTAATTTTCATTCGGTACATTAACATTACGAGTATTATCTAGTTTGCACAAAACCGAAAATGTGTTTACATTTTTTTGTAATGTTAAGTTAAAAAAGGCTTTTTTTATTCCAACATTGAAATAAAAAATCGAGTATGTCTAAATGTTTGTAGACCGGCTGGATTTCCCCCTAAAGAGTTATTTAGATCTAAATTTGTTGCAACAGAGAGGAAAAACATTTCTGGGATGGGAATATGGAAGTCTAGGCATTTACAGGGCTTATGACCTGTCATTGGCTGGTTAATGTTGCCACCGTAAAGAGTGTTAATACTGTGTAACATTGAGAAACAAAATGCATAAGATTTTAAGCTTTTTAAAATGTGTAATAACATAATAAAGCCAGAATATTTATGGAGACCTTGAAGGACGAATCGCAAGTTCTTCACAAATTTCATCTACAATGAACAACGATAATAATAATTGACCATTTCAGGACCTTTTAATGTCAGGCTGGAATCCTGGAGAAATAATGACAACATAAAAGCCTCCTTTTTTGAGCTTTTAAGCGACGAAATTAAAGTCGCCCCCCTGAAAACATTTCAGGTCCAGCAGACGTATGAATAGGGATGATGTATACATTTTTAGGCGAATTTTGTCCGCTGTGTAATTGTGAAGAATAAAGTATGACGAGTTTGATTTATCGTGTGCAAAGTCCAAATTTCATCCAGAAGATACATTGCTTTTATCTATGTATAAGGTAAGAATAATACTTATTTTTTAAAGGTGTTTATTGTACTGGTTTATTTTTACTAGTCATCTTATTTTTTATGTATATAACAAACAAAATTAGCTTTGGATTGACTACCAATGCAGTCTTATCCATGGATTATGCGGCCTCCGTGGTGTAGTGGTCAAGACGCTTGACTCACGCACGGAAGGTTCCGGGTTCGATTCCCGGTGAGAACACAAAAATTAAAATGTGATTTTTCTCAAGCCTGGGCGCTCTGTGATGTAATTCACCACTGTAATTAGGTCTCCTGGCCTGTTGTGGTGCAAAAAAAAAATGTAAAATCTAAAAATGTAATCAACATATGATGCAGATATTAATGAATATTTTATTTCACTTGAAGCGGCGTCCGTGGTGTAGTGGTCAATACGCTTGATTAACGCACGGAAAGTTCCCGGTGAGAACACAAAAATTTCCATGTGATTTTTCTCAAGCCTGGGTGTTCTGTGATGTAATTCATTACTGAAATTGGGCCTCCTGGCCTGTTGTGGTGAAAAAAAAAATGTGACAAAAATTATCAAGATACTGCACTGCGGTTGGTTTACTAATTATCAGTGGAGTACGCTATGCATTGTTAGATGTGGTAAGAGAATGTTGTTGATGTCAATTTTTATTTCACATATTTGTTGCAATTCATTTATTTTTAAGTTACCAACCATATCGACAAAAGTGAAAAAATGCTAAATGGGTGCGAAGGTTTTCACGGTCACTGTTATCAATACATTTCTTTTTTGGGTGATACCGTGTGTGTTGAATTTGTTCCGACGTTTTGGCTACCATTGCAAGAACCATCGTCAGGGTAAACTGAGTGGTTTTTAATTCACCTCAATTCACTCAGTTTACCTTAGATATGGCTCCTGCAATGGTAGCAAAAACGTCGGAACAAATCCAACACACAGGGTATCACCCAAAACAGAAACACAAAACAATGCTTCTTTCCGATCTTCTAAGGACAGCTTTTGTTTTTATGCCCCAATATCCAGAACGTGTAGATTAGTCGATTCGTCGCACAACTTGAAATTATTTTGGATAGATCTTCCCGCTTTTTGTAGATTTCTTCACCTAATACAGTGTTAAATGAAGATGGATTGGCATGGCTTATCAAGAAATCTTGAATGATGATCATGTTCTTAAATCTATATTGTATTTCAAAAATATTTTGAGTTTGTCCAAGTTTTTGTAGACATAGACCCGATTCAACTCATTGGGGAGCTGTTAATATTTACATATTACAACAGAGATAAAGAACATTTTAGAGAAGGTGTTATAAAAGTCTAGGCATCTACAGGGCTTATGACCTGTCATTGGCTGGTTTAAGTGGCCACTTTACACACTGTGTAACATTCACTATTCTGCCCATATTTGAACACCTATTTTTCTTAAATTCTTTCATCTGTTGATGTTTCAGAACTGAAACCTTTTTTTATGCGGGTGAGGTTCGTGTAATTGAATTATTTCACCTACATACTAGGCAACGCATAAAATATATTTTTTTAAAGTTACAGTTAATTTATTGCCCTTGTTCGTCTTTGCTACATAATTTTATATTATTTTTATTCAGTTTCTACATTTGACTCATTATATAACTATTGTTATTGGCTTAGGCCGTATACATAATAAATAAATATAAACATATATAGTTCGAAATGAAAACACGATGAGTAGGATAAGATAATAAAAAATAAAATATAATTTCTAAAACTGTAATATTTTGGACTCATTGTAAGATACCCAGAGAAATATAAAATCTTACATCTCATTGTTCAAAGCAAAATTCTAAACGGATGGGGGCCCGGGAGTAGCATTACTTTCTGACTGAAGATCTTGCAGCAGTAGTACGCAAACTCTTCAATGTAATGAAATCCATGATTAAAATAATACTCAGAGTCCCGATGCAGACATTTACTGAAGAAATATTCCACAAATCATAACGTATGACACCAAAACAATTAAACGCTAAAACAATACTCACTTACAGATTCAAAAACTACTTTTACTTAAATGAAAGACATAACCTCAACAATACAAATAATATAATCACTATATCCTCAACACAAAGACAACTTAAACAAATACAAAGTAATACTTCTTTCGGACAAAGGGATTTTGAGTATTATTCAATAAAAATCTATAACCTTCTTCCACTATCTATTTAAACAATTAGTAACGAGAAAATGTTTAAAAAGGCTATAAAAAAATGGATAGTGGAGCTAAGTAGAAGTAAAATGGGTTGTCTTATACGCCTAAACCAATATTGAATCAAATGCTCCACAAGTGTATAGCTTCTGTTAGGTTTTTATTCTCAATTTGTGAGTTTTGTAATAGAAATTATATAGGTTTACATAAATTAATTATAAACATAAATATGTAGTGTTAAAAACTGTCTGAACATTTTGTTAATTATTAGTTAGTTTTCTTTGTTTATTCTCAAATGTAAAAATATTTTTTTAAGAGCATATTGTTATGTTTCCTCGGTACGGGTAACCCCAGTGAGGTCACATTATTTTTATTATCAATTATAGTTTGTGATCAAATATTTGAATAAATAAATAATACATCAATATTTTCCTTGCCAACATAATCGCAGATGTCCGATAGCAGGCATGCACGCAGAGAAGAAAAAGATAAACTCATTCAAAAGTTAGTTTCTGTTTTTCTTTGAAATGGACTTGGCGCAAAATCATCCTCGCCTATCAAAATGTCGCGAGTTGTATGCCCGCTAAACGCCTTTGACAAATTCAAATTTGAAAATGTGGCAAGGGACTCCGTTTTGGGACCCCGAAATAGAGCGAGGGGAGACTACGTGAGTCCTCCGGTAATTTTTAGTAAAACTTCATTTCGATGGGGGTCAAGGACGGTCGTTTTAACTTCTAAAGTCATCTCAATGGTGCCAGGTTTCATTATCTCCTCGTAATATACTACCACAATACCGTTTAATAAGATGGTTTTCCTTACAAAAGACAGAAACGATAGCCCATGTCTGTAGACGTGTTTAAAAGTACATACGCTTAAATCTTGGTAACACTACGCTCGTAGTGTAATAGTCAGCGGATTTGTCTACCATGCACGTCTCGGGTTGGATCCCCGATATTGCTAATTTCTAAAGGCTTTTTTTTAAATAGAATATTCTTAAGTTTTTAGCCTAGTGTGTAAAATAATTCAGTCAGATAAATCTCTTCACAACAATAAAGGTTTCAGCTCTTTAACTTCACTAAAATCAATAAATGGAAGAATTGAAGGAATATTGATGTTCAAACATAGGCAAAATGATGAATGTTACACAGTGCGTAAAATGGCCACTTAAACCAGCCAATGACAAGTCGTAAGCCCTGTTAATGGCTAGACTCCCATATTCATTTACTTAAGGTATTCGTTATGCCTGTTGTAATTTGTTAGTCTTTAGACTGGCTTAATGTAACAAAAGCGATCAAGATACTTTGCGATCAGTGTACCAATGCAGTTTCTTATGCACCATTCAGTGCAGAAATGAAATGACGATGATCAATTAATAATCAAAAGCTAGCATTATTTGCTATCAGCCTTTAATAGTTTAATGTAATTCAAATACATCTCCAAACTAAGCTCTAACGATGGCGAAGCGTTAGCTGTTTCACGATAGTGGGTTATTTTTTTTATTATTATTTCACAGCGCAAATGGAGTGAATGAACTAACCCTTTTTGTTATTTTTTTATTCCTCTAGACGATTGGCTTAAGCGTCAAAACTCTACACTGTAATTGCTTCGTTTTCGTTGTCAGGGTAAATTTCCGAAAAGAATTTCAACACTTTAAAAAGTTTTGTAATAATTTCGGCGAATTGATCATGTCTTATCAATTAAATCCAAGTCACTAAAGAATTTACTTCCCTCTTTTCTCAATCCAATGAAGTGCATAATATGTGCTTCTGGATTACTTTCTTTCAGCACAAAGATGCTAAGGCTACCAGATTACAGAGAGCTTCTTCGGGCAGCTTTTTTCGTTTGACAGCGAGCAAATTTTCCGTGTTTGTGGGCACCGCCAAGGAGATTTTTGTCCTTAAATGCTGTGTCCGGTATGTAGTGGGCAAGCTGTCAGAGTAAATTAATTTTATTTATGGCAATATATTTTGTTTTTGTTTATGATTAAACATACTTTTTGCGATGTTTTGTTTTCAAATAATTATTACTTGTTTTTCTTTTTAGGGTGCGTTTTTTTAAAGAAAATCGATTAGTGAATTAACACCTATTTGATCGAGTTCAAAGCGGACACTTACTTCAGGTGACAAATAATAAGTAATAATTTGTTTTTGTGTGTGGTGACAAATAAAAGATGCGAAAAGGACAGCATTATATTTGTCGAGAGAAAAAACGAGAAATATAGAAATTAATTCACGATTAATTTAGCGAAATAAACACGAAATATTCGATTTTAAAATGCACATGCAGATATGTTAATAAATTAACGTTTTCAATTAAAATAATATTGAAGTTGACCTATGTAAAAATATAATATTCATATTCTACTTTTGTCCTGTTCTGTACTGTACTGAAATATACGATTTACTTTTTTTAGACTTTTTTTTGTTTGATTTTTTTTTGCTTTTTAATATGTATATTTGTGCATATATTTATTATATTTTTTGTTACTTATATGTTTTAACTTGCATACTGTTGTTATAGTTATCCAATTTTATCATTTGTATTACAAAATGTGAACGTTTCTTAAAATTTATGTTAAATGTTTATGTTAAAGACAATTTATGACGTTTATGCAAAAATTAAATAATTAATATATATATATATATATAAAAATAAAAGAACAGTGTCAAATACAACAATTTAAACAATCAGTAACCGAAATTATCGCTTCGCAACTTCTTCGAGACTGTTATTAAAATTATAAAATTTTAAAAATTGAATATTTGTAAATATAGATATATATAAAATAGAATTTATTACTAAGTAATATTCTCATAGATGTTTATGTGTGTATATGTATGTTCATATGTATGTATGTGTATATATGTGAGATAGATATAGATATAGATATGGATATAGATATAGATATAGATATAGATATAGATATAGATATAGATATAGATATAGATATAGATATAGATATAGATATAGATATAGATATAGATATAGATATAGATATAGATATAGATATAGATATAGATATAGATATAGATATAGATATAGATATAGATATAGATATAGATATAGATATAGATATAGATATAGATATAGATATAGATATAGATATAGATATAGATATAGATATAGATATAGATATAGATATAGATATAGATATAGATATAGATATAGATAAAGATATAGATATAGATATAGATATAGATATAGATATAGATATAGATATAGATATAGATATAGATATAGATATAGATATAGATATAGATATAGATATAGATATAGATATAGATATAGATATAGATATAGATATAGATATAGATATAGATATAGATATAGATATAGATATAGATATAGATATAGATATAGATATAGATATAGATATAGATATAGATATAGATATAGATATAGATATAGATATAGATATAGATATAGATATAGATATAGATATAGATATAGATATAGATATAGATATAGATATAGATATAGATATAGATATAGATATAGATATAGATATAGATATAGATATAGATATATAGATATAGATATAGATATAGATATAGATATAGATATAGATATAGATGAGTCTCGAAGATGTCGCGAAAGCGATGAAACCGGTAACTGGATATTCCAAATTTGTGGATTTTATGGAAGTATCACTCGTGTTTTATTTATATAATATTTTTTTTATTTTATTTATTTAAGCCAATCAACAGGCTTATGAAAGCCCTAACAAATTGCCATTATTGAGTATTTATCATAATGTAACACTTAATCTAAGCTATTTTAAATTTACAAAGGTATATTTATGGCAAAATCTAGGCGGACATGGCAAGTGTGTCATCGCAAATCAGAAGTGACAACACCACTTGCTTCTTGAATGCTTGCCTTTGCTGTAGAAACATATCGTCAGTACCGTTTAGTGAGATTTCGTTCGCTGTTCTTAGGATCCTTGGCAGAGGGGAAAATGATCCGATGTTAGTTTTATAATTTCCCACAGCAAAGACAGGATTGGTATGCAAGTTACGGTGAGGTACATTAAAGTTTATCTGAGCAAGGATGTCATGGGCATCTATACAGTTAGATACCAATTTGTGAAAGAATATCAAACCAGCCAAAATCCTTCTGAATTCTAAACTAAAGATATTAAAGTACTCTAGACGATCATAATAGTCAATTATGAAAGTATTTGATCCGATTCTAAATATTGACGATTTTCAAAATTTACGTTCCACCGATTCAATCCGCGTTATATGACAACAACAACAACAACAAACCATCACGCCGTTTCCCTGTAGGGGTAGGCAGAGAGGATAGAACGCCATAACACTCTATCTTGGCATACAGACCTCGCTTCCTCTACATTCATACATCTTCTTATGCACGCACGCCGATTATTCCTACTTTTGACATGTCCATCTTCAAGTATTTGATGGACTTGATCGTGCCATGTCTTTCTCGGTCTTTGCATCGTAGATCCTTTTAGCCGTTCTTTCGCTGTCCATTCGCTCTACATGTCCAAACCAACGCAGCACTCCTTTCTTAATTCTGTCAATAATGCATGTCTCAGCCTTACACACTTCACGGATCTCGACATTTGTGCACCTATCATACATCGTTTTACCACACATTCGCCTGAGGGATCGCATTTCGACAGCATTCAACCTACTTTCATCATTATTTTTCCAATTCCATACTTCGCTCCCATACATGAATATTATAATTAAGAGACCATTCAAATTCAAGCAAACTACGAACAAATGATTTATACAATGTAATTTTGATAGAGTGTGAATAAATAAATAAATAAAAAAAAAAAAAAAAAAAAATTGCTGCAATTTTCAGGCATTTGAATGGCTTAGATATTCGCAAAATAAATCCACAAATTTTGGACGCTTTCTTTGAAATGTGGTAAATGTGATGGTTGAATTTAAGTTTGTTATCAAAAAGGATCTCGAGATCTCGAATTGTCCCGACGTTCATTAAAATTGTGTTGTTGTAAAAAAAATATTTATATTAGTTACTAAAAAAACGCAGTGGAACAGTTCTAACAGATGAACGTTTTTCTCGCATTAGACTGCACGACGACGCCCCGGAAAAGGGTGTACCAATAATTTACTATATAGAAAGTGGCAAGAGGCTCCTTATCCTCACCGTATCCTATCCAAAATATCCATAAAGCAGGATACAGTCGGTCCAACGGGATTAAGTCACCGTCCCCGATGGGTGAATAGCCAATCAGAGCTTACTATTACAGATTAAAGACATCTGGGATTTAGGACGTTAAATATTCCATGGTCCGGAAAATGTCGCGCTTAAATGCTCTGACAATTGTTTAAGTGCGCATTTAAAAATCTAATGCATATTTTACTCTTAAAAGACGGGTTAATAATCTCTTTGCGCGCGGTGATGTAACGTCGCGTTACCACAAGCAAAAGACGGAATATTCTAAAGCTCAGATATTCGAAAAAAAAGACACGGAAACATACAGTTTTATAATTCCCTTTTTATATAAACATATTACAACAGAGATGAAGAACATTTAAGAGAAGGTAATTTAGAAGTCCAGGCATCTACAGGGCTTATGACCTGTCAATGGTTGGTTTAAGTGGCCATTTTACACACTGTGTAACATTCACCATTCTGCCTATATTTGAACATCTTTATTCCTTCAATTCTTTCATCTGTTGATGTTTGTGAAGTTAAAGAGCTGAAACTTTTATTTATGCAGGTGAGATTCAACTAATTGAATTATTTCACCTACATACTAGGCAACGCCTGAAAATATATTTTTTTTAAATTTCTATACTTCTTCATAGACCAGGTAATTTATCAACAATATTTTGAGTTTGTCCAAATTTTTGTAGACAAGAACTGGATTCAGCTCCCTGGGGAGCTGTTTATATTAACATATTACAACAGAGATGAAGAACATTTAAGAGAAGGTAATATAGAAGTCCAGGCATCTACAGGGCTTATGATTACCTTCTCTTAAATATTCTTCATCTCTGTTGTAATATGTTAATATAAACAGCTCCCCAAGGAGTTGAATCCAGTCCTTGTCTACAAAAATTTGGACAAACTCAAAATATTGTCCCTTTTTATAATTAATAGAAATAAATTATCATTCATTCACCGCTTATAATTCACGCGTTCGTCCCCCATCCCTCTCAACAACCGACTGAATTTATTTCACACGACTCCGGCTATAGAACAACGTCTCTGTCTTCCTTATTAAGTGTTCTATCTTCGTACTCTCTCTAATACAGAAGTGTTGCTGTATTTGTAGGTATCAATTTTCAAGTAGCAAAGTTAAATATTTTTCGTATTTATTTGTTTATTTGAAGATAACAAAAAAAAAAACATCATCGTTTAAAAAAATAAGAGAGATATATCAAGTCTTGTATCGTATGTCGACTAGTGTGACATCACAGCCACACAAGAGTTAACAAAAGTAAAAATGGCTAATGTACACATTTTGTTGATTTTCGCCTGAGTAGGCATCTTTTTGACTGGTAAATCGTTTCCTGTTTTTAAATTCTGTATATACCTACATAATATATAATATTTTTAGAACCAGAAATGTAGAAATCTTGGCATCTACAGGACTTGTGCCCTGTCATTGGCTGATTTATTTTGTTTTATTTTATTTTTTTACGTATTCATACAAAGTGTACATATTATAAAAAATAAAACGTATTTCCGTAACTCCATGAAACCAAAAGCCCTGTATAGAGTAGGGATACAACATAATGGAAAATGGAAGCATACATCTAATTAAAGAAAACAAAAAAAACAATTAGTACCACCTGCATTGGTCTCTTCGCTTAGACAATATCTAACATTGTGTACTTCTCTTGAAGATGGCATTTGTTTTGGAGAAATTCATATGTTCATCCTAGGGATTAAATACTCTTGGGCCACATTTTTTTTTTCCAAATGAAAGTCGTACATGTTTTGGATATTAGATAATTCAAATTACAGGAAAACCTCGTACGAGCATTTCGCTGGAATCTCCTCTTGTGAAACATGACCAGAAAATGGGCACTTTACATGCTGTGTAACATTTATTATTCTGCCTATATTTGAACATCCATACTCCTTCAATTTTTCCATCGGTTGATGTTTGGGAAGTTAAAGAGCTGAAACCTTTATCAACGCGGGTGAGATTAATCTGACTAAATTGTTTTCCCTACAAACTAAGCAACGCTGGAAAATATTTTTCAATTTTTTATTCGTCTTCTTGGACCAGGTGGATTTATCAACGATGTTCTTTATCCAAATTTTTGACAAAAGACAAAAACTGGATTCAACCTCCTAGGGAGCTGTCAGTATCAACATATTACAACAGAGATGAAGAACATATTGGAGAAGGAAATATAGAAGTCACAAATCACTCTTATTTTGATTGATTATCCTCACGGGATCAGAGTTTTGCCGGCTATTATCCTGTCTTAGTACTTTTTAAGTCCTGACTGTGTCTACCTCTTTGTAAATTTTTGAACGCTTTAAGAACCTTTTATACAATTATAAAAAAACAGTGAAAAAATTACAACAAAAAATTACCTTTTTTTTAAAACAAAAACTTTGAAAAAGTACACTTAAGTATAGCATCAGTAACAAATGCAATAATTTACTTTTGTTAAAAAGGATAATTTGTAGTAGTGCTACTTTGGTACTGACTTCAGTTAATTATATTTTCCTCATGGTCGTCAGTCATCAGATAAGAATACTGTATGAAAACACTTAATTCATTTTAGGTAAGGATGTCAATACAGACCAATGTCTACCTCCATATGCTTGCACAAAAACCGCCCTTGAACCTGTAGCAATTGCACAGAAATCTTTAATCCGAGTCATCTTAAAAAAAACATTTCGCTATCCAGGTGACTTGCTCTTCAAAGAATTCAGAGTACTGAATATTATTCAACAGTATATATTGAGAACGGTAGTGGTTACACACATAAAGAGAGACATTTACCCAAGCGTCAACCACAACCATAATACATGATACTCTAATAGGGATCTGATACTAAGTGAAGGGGTCAACACTGTTCTGGCATCGAGACAACACTATAACGTAGGCAAAAAGGTCCATAACCTTTTGCCAGAATCGTGAAAAGACGGGAGTGTTGTCAAGTTACGGAAGGTGTTGACCTCGCTCTTTCATGACATTGGTCGTAGGGAGTCAGAAAAGTTGATGCATGCCACGGATTGGAGAACCTTACTGGATGTCAAAAATAAAATATAAAAAATAAGGAATAATTAAAAAAATATATATTTATAGATGACAACCATGAAGTTTCGCATAAATAAATTGTCTATGTTTTTATGAATGTATGGATGTGTATGCGCATGGGTGTATGTACGTGTGTGTGTATGTACATGTGTATATATGTGTATATTTATATATACATGTGTGTATATATGTGTATGTCTGTATGTATATGAATCAAAATGTGTATCCGAATAAGTTTATATTTTGTTTGTCTGTGCTCTATATTAATTAGTTAAGTATTATAATACATTAAAATGTAATTGCCTAGCTTGGAACGGGGTATGTACCCTTGTTAGCTGGGCAAAGTGAATATGGAATTGTATTTTAATAAAGAGTGTGAATAAATAAATAAATAAATAAATATGTCTTTAGCTAGCTCAATGTTGCAAGTAAGGGCCCTTTTGTCCCATTTGGTTAGGTGAGTTGCTAATTAGTTTTTTATAGTTAATTTTTAAATTGTAAAGGATCCATCGACTTAACAAAAATATTGATAACATATGAATCTTAAATCAACATTCACGGTTACAAGAGGGTAACCAGAATAGTGATAATTCAGTTATAAAAGAAAAAAATATGTGGCATGTAGATTAAAAATTATCAATATCAACATATTTTATATTCCTCGTTTAGGCATTTTCCTGTTTCAACGATTAGTATTTATTATTTTATTTTTAAGCTCAAAATTACAGTATCCGTAAAAATTTACGTAAATTATTTATATCACAATGGAAAGTGAATCCGGAACTCTCCGTATAAATTTATATAACCTTAAAATATTTGACATTGCGTTCCGTATGTGTAGCGTTGACAGGTAATAGTTATTAAATTATATAAAAAACAAAAGAGACATCCATCATTGTAGAACGTTGTCTTTGTCGCACCAGTCTGGAGTAAAAAAATAATGTTTTACTGAGAGAGACAGCGCTTTACAAAACAATTTAGGACGCATGTGTATTCCTAAAGTTTCGGATCGTTTCTACACAAGCTTTAAACGACAAATTTTAGTAGACGAAAATAAGTATATTTATTTAAAGTGTAGAGGTCAAATTTCTATCGGCCAATTTAGGTGATTGTTGAACATCGCACGGCACCATGAAATAACATAGAATTAATTCATCAATAAACATTTTTTGAATTATTTCATTTATCAATAGGCAGATAAATACACAAAATAGTACACCATGAGGCCAACTAATCTCCACTCGATTTTTTCTGGCAAAATTTACACCCGCGGGTAGAAACTAAATAAATTAAACCAAAAAAGAAAATAATAAATATGTATTTACCCAACGTAATTTTACCTGACCAAGTGAATTAGCGCGATACGTGTGAAACAGGCCCGTACATGACAGACACAATCAATAATTTTTAGACTTTTAATATTATAGATGTTTAATTACAAATTTAAAAAAAAAAAATAATTTATGCATACATATTAAGTTTAAATATATATTATACTACAAAATATCATCTTAACCATTTGATTCATTTCATTTAACAAAAATAATACTTGCATATTTATACAGGCGATCTTATTGCCAAGTGGTAACTGCTACGAACTTACAACCAATCAAACTAAAGATAGACAAAAATTTACATAAATTACCTTAAATCAATACTGGTACTTAACGGGAAAGGTGAAAGACGAAAGGAGGATAGATTCATTTCAAAGAGAAAGAATATATTCCTTAGACGTGATTTAAATAGAGATACTCATCTGATCTAGTAAATAATAGATTCTCGGATCCGCCATTGAGAAATGCCTCTTAGTGAAGGTTGTTTTATTTCTGGTATTTAATAATTAATTAGTAATAAATATACGAAAAAAAATCAAACAAATTTATCAATATTTTTAGGATTCAAATAAAAGTGTGTATTTATTATTTAAATAAAACCCAGTTGACGTAAAAGCCTTAATTTGCTTTCAACGAGACGATAAAAGGATACAATACCCAAATCCTAGACGCAAGTCTTTTGTCCAACCCTCGGTCACAGCAAGGGCGGTGGAGAGGATCAAATTGAGAAAAATCTTTTCTCACTAGTGTTCGATGCTACCCCACCCTCGAAGGGATTGCAAAGGATAGGAGTTAGGTTTACCCACGTGAATTTGTAATCCTGGGAAAATACCGATGAGGGTTGTTCAGTAAAACCTAGGACAATGAACTTTTAAAATTTTAATTTGTAAATCTACCTGAATTTAATTGAAACGAACTCTACAATTTACATATTGAGGTTTTATCATATATATTTTATCGTGAGAAAGTTTTGTGCTACCCAAAATACCCATAACAAATGTTTTCTAAAATAATAATAGTTATACGTTTTATTTTATGGCAGAATGTTTTTTTTGATGTTGTCAAAAATCACGAATTCGGTCGCCAATCAAAAACGCCCATCATCCACTTGACAAAAGTAAAATAAATCCACATATTGTGAAGAACAACTCAAATAAATATGGCAAAAGGACACTACAATACATTAAACCTAAAATATTTAACATGTTACCGAACAATATCAATATGTTACCAAACAATATCAACAAATCGGGTTGTGTTCCTATGGCTAGGGTCTCGGACTCACGGACCAAAGGTCCATGGTTCGAATCCCACTTTACCCCAACTCGATTCCATTTTCTAATAGTGAGTTATCTACAGCTCGTTGAAAATGGCGCTCAAAATTTAATATTCGGGTAAATCATAAGAACGCATTTATTTCTTTTTTTTTTTAAAAAAGAAAAAAATAAAGAATAGTGAGTTCAATACAAGAGTTAGACGTATGCTCAAATTATGGCTAATGGAGAAAATTTTTTTTGTAATAATGATAGTTTTTATTTTTTGATAAGATAATAAAATATACAATATGGTATAGTGTGTAATATTATCAATTATTTAGGAATTATATGAAAAGGCAAAGCAAAATATAAGAACCTACTAACGAGTTGTATGTTTACAATTCAGCGGGACTTTAATTTTAAGACTATTGTGTAAATATTAAAAAAAAATAAAAAATAAAAATCAAATATTCACCAAATCTGGCGGCTGACAACCCTTTGCTAATTACAGTCCTTCCTGGAACTCCCGAAAAAATAATTAGGTCATTTGAGAAACCCCACTAGTCAGATTTTTTATGTATGTGAGTTTGACTTGAAACGCACTTCATTCCATTAAAAAACGTATGTTTTAGCAAAGTTTTAACGAAATTTAAATTTTTTTTATTTAAGAGTCAAATAAAAATTTCATTCAAAATTGTAATCGACCAGATGCAAACAACCTCACGGGTGACCCTATATAAAGCTGTGGAGAGGGCGCAGAGCCGTGAAGAGTGGAGACGCTTTGTTAATGAAATGGCTAGTGAGAGTACCAATGATCACGACCCTGAAAAACGTCAGAGAAGAAGAAGAATTCTCAGAACCAGAGGATTTTTGATGAGAGTACTACTCTACTCTAGAGGGAAACAGACGTTATGAGAAAAAAAAACGAGAATCTTAATAACAAAATCGTTAAAAAAAATCATAGTGCCACCAAACGATGATAATATTTTATTATTTAGTTTTTGCTTTGTTGAATACTATAGTTTAAAAGAAAAAAAACATTTTAATTTTAAACACACTATATTATGTGGTTCATCGATTTATATTTGAGTCACTCATTTACGCCCGTAAAGATTCTAAATATTTACCTTATTAAATGTTTACGTTTGTTTATGAAAATCATATGTACAAGTTTATCGTAATTTGCAAAGCATATATTTTTAATACTTTGTAATACATTCATATGATTTAATTAATTTTTGTTTGTTTCAACTTCAAGTACAAAAAGATGAGTTCTTTAGCAGACTTCCTTTGACTGAAAATCTAACCAAAAACAGACTGGTGAAAAACTAGTAAAAAAATGTGGAATTAAAAGTACTTTTTTCGAATTCCAACTGATTTTATAAAAATACTTATTGTCATAAAATAATGCTAGATATTTTTAAAATTTCGAATAAAAACAAACTGCTGTGATTATAAAATATAAATGTATATAGTATGTGATATTTCGTACTTTTTTATCATATTTTAAACTGCCTGAAATATCAAAAAGAATATCTCCGTATTATTTACTTATATAATTTCATCCGTCAATTTTAATACTTAATTCTGTAACATATTTAAATAAATAAGGGTCGTATAAATTGATTAAAAAAAAGATATTTTTATTTCATTTGGATTTAATCATATGTAGTGTTAAAAACATAACAGCATTTATCGATACTATTCCTGGCCGATTATCTTTCGTTCCCATCCTTCCTTCGACCCATCCTTATGGTATCTACCAAACATCAAGATAGAAGATATTCAAAATAATAAGATTCAGATTTAGAACAAAAACAAAACAACATTCTTGACTTGACATAAAATCGGATAAAAAAGTGGTTGGAATCGTCGCGCGTCGTGGAAAACATTGTTCTATTTTATTGTTCATGTAGTAATCCAGTGCCAGAAATTTAAGAACATTCAGGTCATTTTAAAGGTAGGTATCCATTCCATGTTCCTATCCTTTCTCAAATATTTCCCAATCGCAAAACAAAATGAAATCCGATTTTCATTTACAGTCCGCCTTTTCGTTAACAGATAGAATGTTTCCGATAACTTTTTTATTGTCTTTGTATCTAGTGTTCGTTTAAAGAAAAATCAATAAATCATATTAAAGTTGTATGGAAGGTTGCCCTAGTTTTCTAACGTAAGACCGTTAATTAATCCAAAATAACAACGGAAACAAAACTGTTCATAGTTTATGAAAATCAATTACATCGCAAAGCTGTTGTACGGACAATAATTAATTTCAAAGCATCTTACAACAATGTGCTATTGCGGAGGTGACTAAGTTTAAATTTATGCGACGGTATCGGCTCCTGCAACGTTGAGCTTTTGGTCTGATAGCATTCACCGTTCATTTTCAGCAAACTTTACTAGTGAAAATTGATAGCAGTCACCTTACCAAAAGTTCTTCTAGTTTTCATTAAATTTTGTCGATGGTAAACTAACTGATTGACGCTTGTAATTTATCTCTCTATTTAAGTCAGATTCGTAAATAATATTCGACATTTGAAAGGCTCTAAGTAAGAATCATATTACATAATATTAAATACATAAATCTTTTCATTCTTAACATTTTTTTACATTTATTTTTACCTTTTACAAGAAGAAACGCCCTCATTATAACGTCTATTGAAACAAAAATACGATTTTAACACGTGATAGCAAAAGTACCGACGATTCTTATTTAAGAACAGATGTGTCATCATTATCATCATCTGTAGCGCTACTGCCCATTGTGGACCCTGGCCTCCTCCAGAATCTGTATCTGGTGGTAGGTCCAAGAATTTTCAATTTACTAGATCAGGTAACAAAGGAATCTGAGTCATTTCGAAATTCAAATCTGGTTTGAGTAACTGGTTTGCTCGAACGGGAATGGATTTCTGCGATCAAATGTGGACTAACTGGTAAATGGTAAATATGTATTTGTAAATGTAAAATGTAATAATGTATAAAGTATCAATGATGTCTATAAATATAATATATATGTATATGTATGTATAAAATATAATATAAATATGTATGTGCGAATATATATGTATATATGTGTGTGAAAGTATGGATGCTAATATGGATGTGAAAGTATGGATGATATTATGAATGCATTACAAGTGCCCCGACTCAACATGAATTTTCTAGCGAGTCGGAGCAAGTTCACAGACATGGGTCGTTCCTGATTGTGTCACTATAAACTGTGTCTCTGTCCTAAACAAATGTATGGTTAATGTTATTAATAATGATAAAAAAATCCTCCATGCACCCTGCGGCTCTTCTCCAGTTCATCAGGCCAATTGCTCTAATGTCACTTTCCACATTATCCAACCATCATAATTTTGGTCTGCCTCTGCTTCGTCTACCTTCCGGAGTGGTATAAATAAACTTTTTTTGGGGTACGGTTATCATTCATTCTGTGCACATGGCCCAACCATTGAAATCTTCTTATTTTTATGAATTGCGTAATGTTGGGTTTTGGTGTCTGTAATTTATTATTAAACCGTCTCCTCCACATTCCGTTTTGGTGAACAGCACCAAATATACGTCTTTATAATTTTTTTTCAAGTAATAATATCATGTTTTCATTTTATTTGGTCATAACCCAGCACTCGACACCATATGCAATGACTGGTCTGAGAGTTTTGTAAATAATGATCGTAGTTTTTCTAGTGAGCAATTTGGATCTCAAATGTTTAAACACGCCATAATAACATCTGTTTGCTGCTAATAGCCGTGCTCTAATCTCGGTAATATGATTGTTATCATTGGTCATTTCAGTACGTAATATTTAAAGGGGTTGACTTTGTCTATGTGGTGTGACCCAACGTCGATCATCTGCTGTGAACAGTTTATTTCTGACTTTCTTGCTAACATACAAAATATATAGTTTAAGATGTATTTATTTTAAAAGAAGAAGAGATGTGTAGTGGAATCTATTTCATGTGGTTATAATATGTATACCATTATTATTTACAAAATATTTTGTCTGGAGTTTTATTAACAACTTAATCGACATATCATAAAATGAAATACATCGAATGAACATCAAACAATACTGTTTGAACCAAGCCGTGGAAACCAAAACAATTTACCATAAAATATTATAAGAGAGAATCAATGTCGTGAAGGCAACCGGAATCAATGGTGGTCAGGAAGAGTCTGCCCTAGGTTTCCGGTCGTTAGCGCCGTGTTGCGTGTTTGTGTTGGCAGGCTTGTCACCTGGAGTTTGATGTGTCTAGTGTTGCGAGTGCCTATATATTTAAATATAATTAATCTACTTTAAAAAATAAAATTTGTTTATTTTCTTCTAAACAATATTTATTTAATATTTTATTATTTTCTTCGAATTGATGATTTTAGTTAAATCAAATAAAAAGTTATCTTGAAATTTTATAAAAATTACTCACGTTGTGTGTTATTTATTTGTCAATTTATCGATCCAAGTAAAATGGAAAAAAACACTTAGGTATTTTGCGTGTCAAATGTTACGCTATTATGCGTGATTTTGAATGTAAAATTAAGCCATATACATACCTACAACTACTTTTATATATTTGTTGTAGTACTACTGTCACGACATAAAGATTTTAAACAATATTTCGATACTGTTAAAAATCTGAGATAGATTCTATAAAGAATGATGTGTCCCAAATGTGTCCCATAGAAATCACCCTTAATATTCAGCCAATTGAGCCAGTAGGAATCAGTGATTTTTGTCCATTAAATAAAATGAGTACGTTACTTAAATTTGGCTATTAATATCTAAAGAAAATATCAATATATATTTTTTAAGCATTAATTAAAAAGTTTCTTGGAAACATGAGAAATATTCAAAATTATATTAAAAACAATGTTATTCCAGTACGATGACTGAATTGTGCAGAACTATTTTTATCATGACATCAAACAGTATTTTAACTTTAAATTTATTTCAACAGAGAGGGAAAACATTTTTAAGAAGTGAATATGGAATTTTATGCATTTACAGGGCTTATGATCTGTCATTGGCTGGTTTACGTGGCCACTTTACACACTGTGTATCATTCACCATTCTGTCCATGTTTAAACATCCTAATTTCCTCAATTCTTCCATCTTATCGCAAGCATTTGGACATACTCAAACATTGTTGAATATTTTTAATGTTCATAAACAATTAACTTGCTGATATAAAAGATAAAAAATATTTTTCTAAAAAAATGGTAAATAAATTAAAACCAATTTTTTTTAAATAATTACTCTTAAATAATAACAAACTAATCGGGCATCTGTCGGCTTCGTAGTGTAATGGTCAGCGCGTTAGCCTACAGCGCAAGAGGTTTCGGGTTCGATTCCCGACTTGGTTGATATGAAATATCTATTTAAAAGGGTGTTTTCACACTAAATTATTTCATAATCCCTAGACTGGTACCTGAAACGTAAGACTGATCATTTAAGTGTAACAAAAATAATCAAGATACGCTGCAATTGGTGTACCATTAGGTGTGGAAAGAGGAAAAAAGTGGGCCTACTAATAAAATTGGTATAAAGATAGGAATTTCAATCACTATCATTTTATTTCTTTTAGAAAAAAAATATTGGCATTTTTATAATCTACCCAAATATTTCAATTTAGGTGACCATTTTCAACAAGTTGTAAATAACTCAGTATTAGAAAATGGAAATCGAGTTGGGGTAGAGTGAGGTTTGACTCTCGGACCTCTTATCCGTGAGTCCGCAACACTAGCCACGGGACCACAACCCGTCACAATCACTATGCCCAGGCATAACTTTATACCAGGTTTATAAGTATGTCCCATAATTTCCTCACAGAAGAGTTTTTACCCGTACCACGAAATCTAAAAAAAACATTAATTATTTCTCGACAGATATTTCATCTAAATATTATAAGATGCTTTAAATAACATATCACAACAGGGGTGAAGAACATTTTAGATTAGGAAAAAAATTACTTAATAATAATCAGCAGATGAAAGAAAGAATCAAAAACATATGGCTGTTCAAGCATAGGCAAAAATGCTTAATGCCACACATTTTTTTAAGTGTCTACTTAAAGCTGCTAATAATTGCTCATTAGTTCTGTAAATATGTAGGCTTTTTTTTATTCCCTTCTCTAAAATGTTTTCCATATTTGTTGTAATATGTCAATCTTGATAATATTCTAGTGGCAAAATCCCGTTTTTGTCTACAAACATTTCGACAGACTCAAAATATTATTGATATGCTTTAATATTTATGGTATATTTTTCGAATGAATATAAATAGATTGCTTAGTGCACATTAGTTTCTAACTCTTCCACAAGTTATTCGTGCCTGATTCCTACACAGACATTTGATTTAATAGGTGTTAAGTCAATAGATACACAACGCTATTGTTCTAGGAGTAAATTTCCACCAAAGGGCTAAGAGACAGTATCCACCGTGTAGCCCAGAGCATTTGCTAAATAACGGAAATGATTAAAACGGATATCGGTTGCACCACCAAATTAATGAGAAATTCTCGTGTATTTGGTACAGGGTATGACAAAAAACAAAACAATTAATTATATTAATAATTTGAATTAAACGAAGAGAAAAACATAAAATTAGACTACTACAGAAATGAAGAAAAAGAAACATAAATTATAAACACACATTTGAACATGCTCAAAATAATAAATTTGCATGACATGATTCAGAGAATAGTCCAAAATCTTATGCAAGATTTGACCCAATAAATATTTAGTCGTGTAGTTTACAAACTGGGTAAAATCTGTGATCAAATTCAGAAAAAAAACACGTCCTGAATATCAACAGATATGTTCGATTGTGCTAATGTTGCGGGTTAAATCTCTTACACCAATTAGAAATTGACAAAAAAGGTTGATGTTTGATGCTTTATTTATTAAATTGCGAATAAATAATGATTTGAATTATGTTGCACGAGTGTGCGGCGATGAGCAGTTAAACTGACTGCACTTGAACTCCATGCTGGAACTCAGTTGTTGCACGACTGGGTTGACTTTATAGGGCTGACTCTTCGGGCTGACTGGGCATTACCACACCCTGTGGTCTCTTTATAGGCCACGTTCCTTTGTTTTTCATGTTTCTATGGCGTGAATGTTCAAGACTTTCTCAATAACTTTATCTTGCAGAATGTAATGCTTTGTATTCAATAGGAAATGATGACCTGCTTCATCGGTCGTTACTATATTTTAGGTGAAGTGATCAATGAACTATTATCTTCCTAAATACTTAGACCGGAATATGCATGTGCATAAAAATGTGTCCGCACCTTTCACTCCTGTGATACTGTTTACTGTCAACTAGTGTGTCAACGCATATTAGTTTTTGCTTGTATCACTTGATTTATCCTCTGTCTTATTTGTTATGCTTTACACTTGCTTTTCTTTTCTGGAAATGCGATAAGGCCCACCACCACTCATGCTGTCTTAGAAAACTGATGTTAACTGTTGGTATCAGAATAATATATTCTTTGTAGTCAATAGTAGCGTCATCACAAGATATCGCGTTTTCTCAATTGTGAAACTGCCCGTTATCTGTCATAGCGACAAAAACATTTACATCCTGCGCATGCTGAAGCACAAATGACCAAAGATTTGTATCAACATTTGGTGTACCAGAAACTGCACAAGATCTTGTGACATTTTGTGACCCACGCAATCAATACAAGCTTTAGAGATAATTATTGATATCTGCGCCAATTTAAACACCAGTAATAAAAACCCTTTCGCCTTTACTTTTTTCAAAAAAATTGTTGCAAAAATAACAATAAAATCGAATTGTGGTAGAACGAGGATCGGATCATGGACTCGACTTAGTTGACTTACACAGGGTATTATTTAAAATTATATTATCATTATTTTAAAATCAATATTTGTCTTCTTTCTTGTTTAATTTTTTGTTAATCTTAAAGCACCTGGAATAAATATTATATAAAAAACTTTCGTGGGATTTGAAAAGGTTTTGAATTATATATAAATGGACTCCCCAGAATTCTGTCCGAAGTCTAATTGAACGTAGTTATCCAAAACGCAGCCAGCCATACAAAAGTTAAAATGAGATAATAGCACCTTTGTGAAAAAAGTGAATAATCAAATCCGCACAACAATTGCAATGTTTTTGACTTTGACAAATGATGAATAATAAATTCATTAGTATTTTTTTAAATTACAAACATGAATTTAATTAAGTGCGAGGGTTTTCACGATCACTGTTTTCAATATGTTTCTTTTTGAGTGATACCGTGTGCATTTGATTTGTTCCAACGTTTCCCTCAGTTAACCCTGAAGATATTTGACCAGTTTTAATGATTTTTAAACTACCGTAAGATTTTTCTGGTGGTGTTGGTGTTTTCTGCAAATTGCAAAATGCCGTTTTTGTGATCGAAACTATTTTCAAAAGATGATTATCACAGTTTTTTTTGTATGAAAGCGGTCTGGCTGTTTATAGCAGAACATAGAATTGACCTTACTGCACCCGATAACACCTATATATATATTTTTCTAAATTGCGGACTGGCTGCGTTCTGCATAACTACGTTCAATTGTGTATAAAAAATACAATATATCATCGATTCGAATTTATTTGTTTTATTTTGATAGAGATGATAAACATTTTTTAGTGTTAACTGCTAATCGCGTTGGACATTTCCCACCCTCCCCCCCCCCATGTGAAGGGTGCCATAAGTAAAAAAAACTATGTGTTGGGTTAAGTATGATATTTAGATGAATTCGAAATGTAGTACACTGTGCCAAATTCCCATAAACTAAAAAAATCATGTAAACCGCATGAGTGCGTAATGGAACTTGAACGTAAAATTTATTAACAGCCATAACATATTTATTCAGTGTCAAAATTAACAACGTTTAGTAAATATTTTTTCTTATTGAATATACAATATATTGATACATATTGAGTTAGTTGGTTTATATTTTGAACTGGGTTGTAGTTCCGTGGTAGTATTGTGGACTTACTGGCTAAAGGTCTAAGGTTAAAATCCTATTCTACTACGACTTGATTTCCATTTTTCCAGCACAAGTTATTTACGACTTTTAGGAAATGGTCTGATAATTTAAATATTTGAGGAAATGAAAAAATTTCTTCTTTTTCTCTTTAAAAAAAATAAATTTATAAAATTAATTGATCGGTGAAAACTTGCGAATTTCAACATTTTTTAAGTCAACAATGTTTGATTATGTCCAAATGCTTGCAGACTGGCTGGATTTCCTCCCTAGGGAGTTGTTCATATTTAAATTTATTTCAACAGAGAGGGAAAAATTTTTGAGAAGGGAATATGGAAGTCTAGGCATTTACAGGGCTTATGACCTGTCATTGGCTGGTTTAAGTGGCCACTTTACACACTGTGTAACATTCACCATTCTGCCTATGTTTGAACATCCACAACAGATGGAAGAGTTTAGGAAATGTGGATGTTCAAACATAGGCAGAATGGTGAATGTTACACAGTGTGTAAAGTGGCCACTTAAACCGGCCAATGACAGGTCATAAGCCCTGTAAATGCCTAGACTTCCATATTCCCTTCTCAAAAATTTTTCCCTCTCTGTTGAAATAAATTTAAATTTTTTAAGTCTTTTTTTTTTTCAGTTTGACGCATTGTCACACTCTAGATGAGGGGATACGATTTGTCAGATACCATTTTCAAAAATTAAACGTGATTTGGTTTTTTTTACGTACATTTGCTTCTTTATTTTTATTTTAAATTTAATTTGTATCACGCCTTAAAAAAACACCCAATTATCTCTGTTGTGTTTTTTTTTGTAGATATGTATAGCATTTTTAAATTATATATTATATCAGTTGCTCGGAATTATACATATTATTTGTAGGTTAAGGGATTATTGTAACATTTGAGGCACTCTTTTCAGGATCTTACCTTTCAGTTGAATATTAGACTCGATGTTTTCGTATGAATAGGTTTTCAAAAAGAACCGAAATTGAAAATAACCTTTATAGAATGCTGGAAGTCGATGAATGTTCGTATTAGAATGGGAAAAGGCTGAAATTGAACAACAATACCATTCATTTTCCCAAAAACTTTCAATGCATTCATTCTACCGTGACTTTCTATCACTGGAGGCCATTCTGTATATTTACTGGGGCTTCTAATATATTTTTTAAGTGTCTGATTGGACCTCTTAATCTTCAAGATGGCGTTTTTAAGACCAAAATAAAATTTCTACAGAACTTTAAACGATTTCTAATTTCTTAATATTTTTATAGTAAAAATTAGAAAATTTATTTTTTTATACGAGCTGTTGTTTATTTGAGTCTTGGTTGATCGAGATATTTTTTTTCTCCAAAAATCTGTTAATTAAAAAAATTGTTTAAAACAAGTAATAAAGATTGCTTATAATTTTACAAATATACAGGACGGTAAAATTAGGATGGATTGTTATTTTTTATACATTTTTTTAAAAATTATTTATTTATTTAGTGGCTTATCTTGGGTAACGTTCCAGTAAAAAGACGCAAAAACGGAGATTAGTCCACCGCATGATACAAAATAGTGTGTTAAAAAAAATCCATTTTTTGTAGTTTTATCGTGCAGTGTGATTTTTACCATGGTACGAAATTAGTTAAAGCGATATGGTTGGCAGTCACGTGCACAGAGTTTTTAACTAGGGTAGGCATAAAAAAAAAAGATTTATAGAATATAAGTGATAAATCTTACCAAACAGTTTCCTTCACTCGTCACATTAGTTTGAATCACGATGATTTTTATTGACTTGTATTTATTGTTGAAATTACCTAAACCACATTAAAAATCCAAATAAATGTTAAATTTAAATAATATATTACTTTTTTTTTATATGATTTATAAAATTTATTTTTACGAAATCCTTTTTTTTAAAATTTATTATTTTCCACTTAAATGTTTATAAATTTTTTTAACCACTTTAATTTAGAGTTATACTTCGACCGGTTTCGAGGTTACTACCTCATTGTCAGTAATTAAACTAACTTTTAATTACTCGCGTTGATATTTATATTATAAAATATAGTATGAAAGTGGCAGAAAATGAAAGAAAGGGATAAAAAGAAGATAAAATGAATCATAACGGGAATGTTTTTAAAGAGTTTTTGATTTACTAATTTCTAATCGTTTTAAATTGTCTAAACGAAAAACATTTTTATTGACATGCAAAATTTCTACACAAGTTTCTTGATTAAAATCATGATGTTCTGATTAAAGATGATTTGCAAATTCTGAAAAATTATTATTACTGAGACATCTTACATGTTCTTTGATTCTTACTTTAAATTTACGTGAAGTTTTTCCAACACAGAAATTTGGGCAATTTAAACAATTTAATTTATAAATTCCCGAATGATTTAATTTATTAGCCTTATATTTTCAATTTGATAATATTTCACCTTTATTATTATCAGTATAAAAAACTGACCTAATATTGTTAGGTAAAATTTGAGCGATATTATTGGAAAATGAATTAATGTACAAAATTCTACGTCGATTATCATTATTGTAAGAAATGTTTTTGCAACTATATAAGTATTTTTTCCTATAGTTTATTTTTAGTTTTTTATTCAAAATATTGTCAATTAAATTTGGTTCATAACCATTATTAAAAGCGATCAATTTACATTGATCAATTTGTCCCATCTCTAACGTTTTTGCAAATTGATGTAACCTTATAAAACGTCGTGATAATTAGGTTTATTTTAGTTTTAAAGCTAATTTTATATTTTTATGTTGATTTATGTGTCAAGCATTGTATTAAAAAAATAAATTAACATGCCAGATACGAATGATTTTTCGTGTGTCAATATAAGTAACTCCTTAGACGTTCCTTCAATGTTATGTCCTTTTTTCTGACAAATGTCATTCTAATTAAGCTATATTTTATGGACTATTGGCAGTTAAACTCTTTATAATATTAATCACTGAATATACGTGTAACTTGTCCTTAAAACGATTAAATACACATTCCCGTCAATATCACAAGTTTCACAAAACACAAAACTACATTTTGATTTTTATTGACAAGTAAGCGCAGACTTTATTCTTTAGTGTATAAAACAAATCAATTTGAGGTAATTTGTTTGACATTTTTTGATCTTTGACTTAAAAAATAATTGAAAAAAACGCTAGATGTCAGTAACGTGTTAGTTTTGTTTTTCTAAGCCCTTGTAAAGCAGTGCTTTTAAACTTACCCATACACGCGTAATTACAACTGAAAAAAACCCACACATAAGCGTTGTGTAGGAGTATACAGATATGATAATAAGAAGAAAATAGGCATTAGCAGTTCGTGCCTCTGCCGACATTAGCTCTTTGCGGCGCCACGATCGGAACAATACACTCTTAAAACCGAATAACATTTGGCGCATTTTTCAAATTTTACAAATAGTTAGCGAATATTTTATATTATTTTTTGTTATTGTTTTAATGAAATTCTAGTAGGGTAGGCACTGCTTTTGTGCCTATTTGGAACGCACGCCACTGACGGTTGGTAACGCCATATACAGTGTATTCTTCCTGAAAACCTGATTTGCTATTGTTGATTTTACTGGGCATTAGGTTCTTAAATTCATGAACATCAAATCGCTGACTGTACGTTGACAGTAAAGGTCAACTTACCAAGGGACGAAATATAGAAAGACATAAAAAAGCTGGCCGCTGACAAGGGGCCTGAAGTGCAATAATAAACTTATAATTAGAAATCAAACACTGATTTGAGTCTGCTGAACACTTTATATTATTTTTACAAATATAAACATATGAAAATAAAAACTTCGTGACAATGTTTCGCCTTATTAGGGCATTTTCAAACGAATGTTGAACACGAAATTGAAAATGCCCTAATAAAGCGAAAAAATTGTCACGAAGTTTTTATTTTTATATGTTTATATTTGTAAAAATAAAATAAAGTGTTCAGTAGACTTAAATCAGTGTTTGATTTCTAATTATAAGTTTAAATATGGAGTTCTACAAAATAAACACCAAATCAATCAATCAATGCAATAATAAATCTTCTTCTTAAATTTGGGGATATTTATTTTTTCCATGCGACTAAATTTTGCTTCGTTTGCGGCCATCATAGAATTATCTTTATTTTATGGTGGCCACACTGATGATGAAACATAAAAAAATGAGAACACGTGAAATTAAACGTAATAATTTTCATTTAGAACATTATTGCGACCTTAAGTATTACCCAAAATACTTCATTATGTTGAATTGGCCTAACCGTTTTGGCTTTCTTTCCGTTTTCGAAGCAATTTTACACCATTTGACGTTTAATCATCAGCGTGGCCATTAAATGAAGCAAAGTGTCGTCACATAAAAAAAAAAACTTCGAATTCATCGCTCTAAGGGGGTAGAGAAGATTCATAATTGCACCCCACGAGGCTGTTCATTGGCATGCAGAGTATATGGCTATACTCTAACAAAGTAACGGAAAGAAACTGAAATTACAAAAAAAAAAAAATAACCGCAGTGAGGCAAACCAAGGTTGACATTTATTCAAATGTACGTAGAAAAATACTTTTTTGATCACAGTGCTATAATATAAAAGTGTCAATCTTGCCATTTTTATTCATGAAATAAAAAAAGACAGCCAAGTAAAAAGTGAAACTGCCAAAAGTTCATTCTGGGTATGCGAATAATTGGGCGATGATCTTTTTATTACTTCTCTTCGGCGAGATGTCGAAAGCTGGACTCATGCCTAAGCTACCACAAAGATAATTCAATTATTTCAAATATGACTGTAAAGAAGGATGTACAAAACATCACGGGTGGATAAATTTCTTAACAATGAAACACAAAGATGCATGCAAAAATAATGAAAAAAATTCAATTCTTACGATTAAGAAATGAACATTTTACGCACGGAGAAAAGTATGAAATAAGTGTAATAAAATATGATATGAACGACGAAAAGTTGATGAAAACCTATTTCCTGGCTTAAAAACATAAGAAAATGGTTCTACATTAACTTCGAATCCTTATTCAGACGGCTGCGGACAAAATAAGAACTGCCATTACAAAAGCTTACCTCCACCAGTGGCAGTGGCACTATAAGAAGCAGTGTCACGATATAAGGGATACGTCAGATTGTCCCCATCCAGGTTAAAGCGACTAACCCAAAAAACATCATGGAGACCAAGAATTTTTTTTTTCTGTTTTGGAGGTTTTTTGAACACAACAAAGTTCTTTCGTGTCATACTTAAAAAATAATAAAATCTGTCTAAGCTATAATAAATTCTATTTATTTTTAGCAATTTATGCTTGTTGAGATTTTACTGTAATTCACACCACAGTTTTTTACTAACGAATAATTTTGATATAGGTACGGAACTTTTTTCTTTGTAAGCAACCTTTTTTTGCATCTTATAGAACATAATTTTATGCTTTGAATGTCACATACAACTCATAACTGTCTTTTTTAAATAAAATAAATAATGCGACCTTAATATCTGTACCTCAGAGGCCGACGGATGCAAATGGAGAATTTGATGAAATTATATTTCGATTTTCGTATCCAATTTATGTTTATATCCATTGATTTTCAAGAAATGTAAGTCTTATAATGAAAGATACTGAAAACACAAATTAATGCTGTAAACTATCAGAAATCACTTAGAGAAAGTAGATTCTTTAGGCTTTTGTGGAACATTTGGCGTTTAAATTTGCATAAGTCTGCCTCTGAGATACAGATATATTGTTTAGAATTACAATATATTTGATAATATAATAATATTTAAAACCACATGCCACTGTGAAAGTAAACAAACCTAATCTTTCTGTAATAATATTATTTTATAGCAAAAATAAAACATTTTTATCACGAAAATAGTAAAAACTTTAATAGTTTTTTTTTACTTCTGAGATTATCATTTCAAGGGTCATTAACCTATTTTCATAACAAAAATACGACGTTTTAAATCTTCATTGCATGTAATAAACAACTTGACACTTTTACGTTTTGATCAAGTGAGATAATATTAATTGAAAAAACGAGTCTCGTAAAAGAGAGCTTTAGCTCTCTTTTACAAATTATCAAATTTTCATGAACTTTAGTACATGAAAATTTGATACACACCGTCTAATAACTAATAATCATGTTTAATTATGTATTTGTTGTTGAATAAATAAAGCCTTGCGGCTTTGGGTAAGTTTGTTAGTTTTTATCATGATTTTTGGTTCATTTTTTAATTGATGAAAAGTCGCTGTTTTACTATAGCGAGGTAAGTAATTGTATATTTTTAGTCTTTTGTTTATAAGTCAGAATTGGCCTATAAATAACAATCTTAAAATTTTATCCAATCCGATACCTTCTTACTACTTTTTTTTTATTTTCTGAGTATATTGTCAGAATATGTATTTTGTATTATTTATCTACTTGTTACTTAGTAAGATTTTAAATCTTAAGTGCAAGATTATTTTTAAGCCTTGATATAGGATTAAATTAAATCCTGCGGTTATTCCAGTAAAAAGGGGTTGAACAATTTTACATTAGACATACTCGTACATAGATATTTTCCATGTCTCTGAGGGAGTTTTTCGGTACTTAGATATTATATATACCCATGTGTCAATTTTTTATGAACCGTTTTTTTATGTTTGTATGAATTAAGATGAAAAATTTGATTATTTACAAAGGTATATAAATAAATAAAATAAATTTGACAATTCGAATACGAATTTTGACAGTCATGTTTTGAATCCGATAAGAAATTTATTTTATTAATTTTAAACAAAGTAAATACGTTATAACCAAATACTATATGAAAACATTGAAAAAACCAATTGGATTTTTTTTTTAAATCTTGAAAATTTCGCTCGCAAACTCGCAATTTATATTGAGATAGATAACACACTTTTTTTAAAATAATTATGTTCAAAGCATTAACTTTGTGGTCAAAGATTTTAATTACGTTTGTGAAAATTTACACTCGAAAAATAATAAAGGATTTTAATCAAGCAACATGTAGGTGTTTCACTTGAAAAAGAAAATTTCAAATATATCAAATATCTTTTAAACATGGCACTCTTTTTTATTTAAAAATTAATTAATGGCGTTATTTTCAACCTCCTAGCTCCTCTCCTTTCTTTCTACCACCCCCACACATTTGCAACATATCGCCAAATATTACTAACCTAATTTTGGTACATGTTCAGACATGGTGGTGTTTTCATCCCCTTTAACTCTGCATGTAATTAATGTATCAACAAAAAAATACCATTTATACTACGGTGATGGTAAAGGTGAAAGCGTATTTTAGTATTTTCATGTTAGTGTAGTGAGTGTCCTGACGAAGAGACGGGTACGTCTCAAAACCGGTAGACATAAAAACTCGGTAATTAGTTTTATTTAAATATTTTTAAATATTAAATAAAACATTTTTATTTCATCGACAGTTTTTTCCGCCTTTTTGAATAGTGGTAAACATGATTAAAAACTAATCATAAAGTTTCAATTTCCATTTCCGAACATTTTCGAAATAAAGTCTAAATAACTATTATTTTCATGATACTTTTCGAACATTTCATGCTTGTATTTCATACAACATGTACCGTGTTATCCTCCTTGTATTAAGGGTCATTAACGGGTTATTATGGTGATCCGGGGTATTTTGTAATCAAGAGTAAGCGTCCTTCTAGCCAGATATATGTTTGTGTGCCCAAGAGACTTAATTCTCGCTGTCATAAAACGGCCCCCGTAAAGAACCTAGTAATTTTGTAAGGGTCCATTTAAAAGTACGCGTATAATTTGTGACTATTTTTATTCGTGAGTATATTAAAATAATACTCAGCTTCATCAAGAATTTAATATATTTTACTATTTGTAATTTCCTGTGAGAAACATTTTTTTTTTTGATATTTTAACTCACAATTAAGAATATATATTTTTTTTAAATAAAATTCTTATTAAATTAATCTCCGAGTGTAAATTTCTGACTGTTGGAATACATTTATGTTTTTTTTTTGCATTAATATTATGTAGAAATATTGCCTACAAGCTTTTTAAAAATACTATCAAAATTTTCTGAGGGCAATAAAGTATGTAGGTAGCAATGAATGGCATTTTACAATTTATGGCAATTTAAGAACTAAGAAAAAGGAAAAAACATTATTTTTTTAATAGATTACATACAAAAAGTTGAATAAATCAAAATAATTAAAAACACCTCAAAGTTGAAATGTTTTTTTTCCAGGGGCATTTAACGGTATTGGGCCCCAGATTTTTTGTAACATGTTGGACCCTGACATAAAGGCGCATTTCAGTAGCAATGGATATGATGATGATAAGCAGGTGGATATAAATGCGATCTTTTGATATTCTGTTATTTTGACATAATATTTCGTCTATTTTAAATGAAATAATATGTAAATTTTTAAAAAGGAAACATTTATTTGTGTTTCAATTGTTATTATTGATATAAATTGTTTTAGCATCATTAAAAAAAACACATGTAATAAAAAAGATCTTGCCTAAACACAGAAAATTTCTAGCTAGTCGGGATCTGAAACGAATAACCCACCTACGTACATTTTAAAAACATTGAAATAAATAAATTGAATAAATCGTATTGTTGATTGCTGATTGTATTTCTGCTAAATTCGGATTGCAATCGAAATTTATTATAAATTAACAATAATTTTATTTTAACCGCAGCGTATCTGAATAGTTTGTTTTTGTGACATGAAGGTAAACATCACGGAGAGGTGAATTTTTTTTTAAATTTCATGTCAACTATGTACGGAATCAAACCTAGAACCCCTAGCATTTTAGGCAAACAAGCTGACCATTTAACCACAAGGCGGGTGAAATTCAGAAATGAAAGCAAATTTCTCGATCAATATTCATGTGTTTTGAAAACTTGTTTTATTTTTTTGCTGATAAATTTACACTTTTGTCGTTAACATCATTAAACAATTTCAGTATCAAATCACAACGCCTTAACTTCTTCTACGTATTTTTAAGTTTCTGCTTTTTTTTGTTTTGTTATTTTAATGTGCTTTGTACTATGTATTTAACTATGTTTTATTTACTATATTTTCAATATGTTTACTATCTTATTCTAAAAATATGTATTGATAACTGTTTTTATATTATATATGTCTTAGAATGGGGTAAATAAATAACCCGAGTTAAACAGTCAAAGCAACTTTGTATAAGTGTATAATTTTATGTATATTACTAATAAACTTAAGAGACTAGCGTATATATTCAAAAAAAATCGTAATATAATTAATGTACAGGAACTTTTAAAGATTTATTTTGCATTGTGCCAATCACAATCAATTTCAGAGTACGGTATAAACGGTTGGGGTGGTGCGAGTGACACAGTTTTAAATAGTGTATTTGTTGCACAAAAATCCATAATTAAAATAATACTCAGAGTCCCGATACAGACATCTACTGCAGAAATATTACATAAATCACAACTTATGACCCCAAAACAATTATACGCTTATAGATTCAAAAACTACTCTTACTCAAATGAAAGACATAACCCCCACAATACATCACACACCAATAATATAATCACTAGATCCTCAACACATAGACAACTTAAACAAATACAAACTAAAACCACTTTCGGACAAAAGGATTTTGAGTATTATTCAATTAAAATCTATGACCTACTTCCACTATCCATTAAAACAATTAGTAACGAGAAAATGTTTAAAAAGGCTATAAAAAATGGATAGTGGAGCTAGGTAGGAGTAAAATGGATTGTCTCATTCGCCCATACCAATATTGAACCAACTGCTCCACAAGTGTACAGCTTATGTTAGGTTTTTGTTATTTTCAGTGTGTGTTTTGTAATATAAATAATATAGGTGTACATAAATACCTTGTTTTTAAAACTGTCTGAATATTTGTTAATTATCTTCGTTTTTTTAAGTTAGTCTTCTTTTTTTATTCTCAAATGTAACTTTAAAAAAGTATATTGTTAAGTGTCCTCGGCACGGGAAACCCTAGTGAGTTCACATTATTTTTATTATTCATTATAGTATGTAAACAAAAAATATGAATAAATAAATGTATTATATATATAAATACGATAATAAACAAACAAACATTTTATAATACTGAAAACAAATAATTATGTGTTTATTGGCTACTAATTTTTAATTATGTTTAGGGCTTAGAAATATTTTAGTTTATTAAACTTTATCTCGTACATAACTTAATCAATATTATATCAACGTTTTAGTTTTAGTTACCAATGGTTTTGCCTAAAGTTTTGTTACGCTAAGATGTCTGTGGAGTTTGAAAAACTTTAACTATTTAACATTTTCTTTTCATGAAAACTATTCAATAGAATTCACGAATAAACATTATTAGTCGAAAAGGGTTTCTAAGTTCTACGCTGGCATGCATTCTTTGGATTTCAAACTTATTTTGAAAGGCTTCAATAAAATTTAATTTTCGCAGAAACACATTTTTTTCCAACGTAGACAGGGTAAATAGACAAAAATATATAAATTTTAATAAATTATTTAGAAAAATATATCCCATGGAAATACAAGTGTAGGCACTAACATCTTACAAAAAAATAATGAGTGACAAAAGTATAATAAGCTTTTTTAAATTATGTATATTTTTAAATGTTTGTTTATTTATTTATTTAAGAAGGTAAACATGAACAAAAAATATTTTTCTAAAATAATGAAACCCACTTAACCGCGAAACTGGCTGGTCAGCAGGTTTCTTATTTTTCTTCTACAAAGGAAAAAGTTCAAGAAATCATATAAATTCAAAAAGTAAAACAAACATTATTAAGAACCAAAAGCATACGTATTTTTCACACAAAATATATTCACAAAAATTTAAATAGTAGATTTTTAACATAAAATAATAATCAATATAAAGCCTTGGGACATATAATAAATCAATTTTTTGTTTTTAAGTTTTTAAGTTATTTTTATTCAAATATTTTAATAACCAAATGATTATTATTTGAAGCATTAACTTTGTGGTTAAATATTTTTTTAAATTATTAAATATTTGTATATAACCACTTCCCGCCTTTTCTATGTCTACTAGCTTCGTGACGTACCCGTCTCTTCGTCTGGACACTTTATTGCAGTAACACACAAATCCCACTATATATGAGTACATTCACCGTAGTAAAGTTACTAATTAATGTATAATTACATTAATTACTGTACTTACAAAAGGACGGGAACTTTTCTAAGCCAGTAAACATAGAAAAGTCGTAAGATACAGACTGCTAGACTTCAAAGGAACATTCCTGATGGCAAAATTTAAAAAAATCCCTTTTTTTCCCAAAAACTATTTTCTTCATTTTTGTGATTTGAAAATGGAGTAAATCCGTAGTCTCTCAGAAAATCAACTCTACCACAAACACCTACCCTACCTTACAAGAAAATGAGATTAAAAAAACGTATTTGACCAACGAAGTGATACGCACCGTACGCAGACAAGGGAATCTGCTAGGTAGGGGAGGGGTGGGGGTTTGCGTGAAGTCCGAAAAATTAAGGATTTACTCGATTTTAAAATTACGAAAAAAAAAATTAGAAAAGTAGTTTTTGGAAAAAAAATTATTTGTTTAAAAAAAAGTTTACCATGAGTTTTCCATCTTTTAAAGTTTCATTGTCTGGCCCTGAAACACCGTGTATACTAAAATTACGAAGCATTTATTTTTTGTTATCTTTGAAAGTGTTTTTCTTTTAATAAGGCGTATTTTTATCATAGAAATCGACCTTAAATACACGTACAAGAATTTAGTTTTCATATTGGTGTTATTATCAAAGAACTTTTTTAAAAAAGCGAAAATGGTTTTTTTATCATTTTTAATTTTCAGAAACATACAGTCAACAATGTTTAAATCACATAATAAAGATAACGTTTTAAGACAGACCAGCGACCAGTTTCTTAATAAAAATTATGGTACATTTTTAAATGTGCGTGCGTATACATATTATGTAAAAGGGTGTGTCTGTGTGTATTTGTATGAGGGTAAGTGTTAAGGTGCGTTTTTGTGTATGCGTGTGAGAATAAATGTTCAAGTGTTATAAGCGAGAGCATCCTTAAAAAGCAAGTAGGAGCATATCGCAGCCAGATAGAATGAGTCGTCATTTTTTTGTGTCGGTTATAAAATAAACACATAATTATTTCTCTCCATTTTTCCTTTCCACTTTCCCCCCTCTTCTTCTTATCGTGCTGTTTAGATTTTTACTTTCATTTATTTCTATTATATTTTGTATATAATTTTTTTGTTTCTAAAAAAATGTTTTGTACAATATCATAATATGTCCAAATTGACTTGGTTTTTTTTTCAAATTGAAAGGTTGGGGTAGGTATGAATAAATTTCCTGCTCTTATAGTTATGTAAATTGTGTATTTGTACGTGTAAAAACTTTTTAAAAGTATGTTTATTATTTTCTTATGAATATTTTTACAAAGGTATGAAGCGGAGGATTATATTATTAGATGTTATTTTTTTAATAAAAACTGGAGGATTAATTAATTGCACTGTATATATTTGAAACTAAGTAAGACTGAATATATTTCACATATTTTTTATTTATTTCGAATACAAACAGATGTACAGGTTAAATCAATATTAAAAAAAAACTATATTTAATGTATACATATTAGGGCCTGCCATCTTCTTATATTTATTTACTAAATAATACTGTTACTTTGCGACGACAGCTTAAAGTTTAAACTATATAAATAACAAATATACTATATATTAAAATAAGATAAATATGGACAACACAAGGAAATGGTGGGAAGAAAAAGAAGGAAATTGAAAAGGGGTGGTAAAGGATGATTGAAGGAAAGTAAGAGTGGAAAATTGCATTTGATTTAATGATTAAATGAATTATGAATGAAGAGCATGAATCAAGCCTATTAATACTCTTCTGTACATATTGTATGGAGTGTTATATTTAACACGACTATTCAAATTTTTGTTAAATGTTTCACATACACGAGGGATCGAAGAATGTTTCCGATGATTAGTTTTAACTTTACGAATATAGAAAATGTCAAAGAGTCTAGTTGGCCTGGAGGGGACACGGTAAGCAAGTAGATTAATGAGTTCCGGGAAATTGAATTTATTATTTACAATTTTGTAAAGCAGGATCTGATCAAACATATCTCTTATATGTGCTAATGAATCAAGGTTATAAAATTTTAATGAAGCTAAATAATTAGGAAAATGCAAATTAAATTTGTATTCTAATTTTTTCGGGAATTGTTTTTGAACACTCTCGATTCTATTAATATTTAATTTATAAACAGGAGACCAGATAGCAGTGCAATATTCAAGATGGATATGTATTTATGTCTGTCATGTAAACTAATAGTTGCCATACGTGTACATGTTACAATAACATTTATAATATAAACAGGTTTATAATTTTAAAATATGTGAATAGTTGTTCATTGGATGTTGTGTGTCTTTTAAAATAAATGTTTAACTTAGCGCATAATTCAATACGTACTCCAAATATGATATTTCCCTTTATAAGTAAATTCAACGATCAAACGAGCAACGCAGTTATCATAATTTATTATTATAGTTAAATAATAGCAAAAGAAAGACAAAAAAAGTTTCTTAAAGATATCGTGATAACTTTGCGTAATCAAATGGAAGATGATTATTTTAAAAATTAAGTTAATTAAAAAGAAATAATACGTCTTATCGCTAAGAAAAACTGAATCTGAGTGCCGTCCGACTGATTCTCTTTCGGTCTCATGCCGGCAACCGCGTTTCACGTGGCTCCGCCCACTCCCACGTCATATGATTGGCGTCGTAGCGACATTTCTTGAGTAGTGACTGTTACTACTTTAATACAGGTATGAAAATAACAACAAATATGTCCAATGAGGCCCGAAGGCCCGATCAACTGAGACCAAGCGAGCTGACTAATTGAAGCCCGACAGGCCGAATTTCTTAGCACTTCGTTCCTTTACATATTACTTGCTGATTACTATTATAAATAGAAAATAATATTGTTTGATATGAAACGACAATTAATTCATTGTATTTAATTTATTTCTGTGGATATCTGTCATTGGTTTTATTCTCCGTATATTTTATTTGTTATATTTTTGTTACATGTATTACTGTTGATATCCCCAATAAATAAATAAAAATAAAAAAAACAAAAATATTCGTCGTGGAGTCATACAAGAGTGTATACTTTCCCCTATTCTTATGAACTTGTACTCGGAAGAAATATTCCAAGAGGCTCTTAAGGAAACATCCAATGATCTTAAAATGAGCGGACAGACCATCGATTTCATTCGTTATGCCAATAATACTGTCAATCTAACGGATAAGAATAACAAAGGTTGGCGAATAAAAATAATATGTCACAACAACACAAAATATATATTTACATATTACAACAGAGATGAAGAACATTTAAGAGAAGGTAATATAGAAGTCCAGGGCTTATGACCTGTCAATGGCTGGTTTAAGTGGCCACTTTACACACTGTGTAACATTCACCATTCTGCCTATATTTGAACATCTATATTCCTTCAATTCTTTCATCTGTTGATGTTTGTGAAGTTAAAGAGATGAAACCCGCATAAATAAAGGTTTCAGCTCTTTAACTACACAAACATCAACAGATGAAAGAGTTGAAGGAATATAGATGTTCAAATATAGGCAGAATGGTGAATGTTACACAATGTGTAAAGTGGCCACTTAAACCAGCCATTAACAGGTCATAACCCCTGTAGATGCCTGGACTTCTATATTACCTTCTCTTAAATGTTCTTCATCTCTGTTGTAATATGTTAATAAAAACAGCTCCCCAGGGAGTTGAATCCAGTCCTTGTCTACAAAAATTTTGACAAACTCAAAATATTGCTGACAAAAAATATATATACATTTTTTATGAATAAATTTTATAAAAAGAATATCTTTTTGTAAAATTGTAAACATATCTACTTTTACACATTTAGTAAATGTTATCACTGTAACTTTCCAAAAAGAAAACTAACTCTTGTGCTTGGAGAGTGACTTACACTGTTTTGGTTGTTTATTTATAGGAGTTTATATAAATTTTAAATACGATTGTATGAAAAAGAAAAATAAAAACATAGGATATGTAAAGAAAAAACAATAATACATTCAAACTAATTAAAATTTAATGTTGTTTTTACCCGTGTACAAAAAAATTCTCCGAATTAACTTTAAATTTATTTATTGGTATATTATTTTTAATAGTTTTTAGTTCATTGGAAAGTTTATTTTAATTTTTTACACCTTTGAAGACAAAACTATTTTGACCATGACTTATATGGAATTTGGGAATTTTAATATTACGTTGGTATCTGAGTGACTTATTTATCTCAAATTCTTTTATTTTTTCTTCTTTTTTAAATTTGTACAATAAAATTTATTTTACAACGAGTGTCTACTGTATGAAATTTAAATATTTTATATGGACTTTCCGTATTGAATGTTGAGGGTTTCTTTAAAATTACTTTAATTATTAATATTTTTACTATTTTAAGAGGGTTTAATATATTGGCATATGCACCACCCCATTCTCCAATACCATATGGTAACAAATAATGTACAATTGAGTAATAAGCTATTTTTAAATGATTGATTTTTAAATATTCCTTTATCTAATAAATACGTTTATACATTTTCTAATTCAGTTAACTAGTTCACTAACATGGTTTTTCCGTTTTAAGTTTTGGTCTTTGTATACACCAATATACATATTTAATTGTATCTGTTGTATCAAGTACTGAACATGTAAAATCGCAGTTAGTTTTGTTACAATTGCTTTGGTGAATAATTATTTTCACTACTGAATCTAAATTGGTTTTGTTAATTAAAAATGGGAGGATTTTTGTCTTTTCCGTATTTAAAGATAATATATTTTTGTTAAACCATAATTTAAATTTATTTATAACGTCATTGGCTACTAAATTTACATGGTTCCAGTTAACTCCTTCAACTAAAACAGCCGTATCATTGGCATATAATATTATTTTTTTATTTAAATTTTGACAAAATATGTCATTGACATAGAGAATAAATAAAAGCGGACCTATCACCGCACCCTGAGGTATTCCAAAATCGCAAGTCTCAATTTGACTATTTGCATATTTTATTTTTACCATTGTGGTCGTTGAAATAGATAACTTGTTAGCCATTCAATGGTTTTCCCACCCATTCCCACATCTTTTAATTTTGAAATAAGTTTATTGTGTGATACACAATCAAATGCTTTTTTTAAGTCAATAAATATACCAATACAGTTTAATGATTTGTCCAATGAATATATGTGGATAATTTCGCAATAGCATCCTGAGTGCTTCTATTTTCCATAAAACTAATTTGGTTATGGTGAATCAATTTATTATATTTTATAAATTCATTCAACCTTTTTTCAACAATTTTTCAAATATTTTAGCTTTGTTTGAAATTACTGAAATGGGACGGAAATAGAAAAAGTATATCAATATTTGAGATTCTGGTTTAATTATCAGAGGTATTGTTCACACCTCGTCTACTCTTCAACACAGTTAATATTTATAGCAGCTGCGGACAAAATAAAAATTGTCATTGTAGTAGCCAACCTTCAACGTGGAGTGGCACTATAGGAAGAAAAAGAAGAATGTTCGCAAGTGTAAAATTGTATTGTACAGGACGCGGTATTGCTACCTTCCTAGTTTTGTAAGTTGATAAATAAATAGCTATTTGCGGTTCAAAAAAAATGTTTTTATGCATAAAAACAAAGATGGATGAAATTTTATCTTATGTTGTTTAAAAAATAGAGTTAGACAAGTTGTGCGCGCTTTTTTTTAAACACTCTTGCAAGAGATCTCTGAAGCATCACACAATTCTCTGGAGTATTTCTTGAGGTACACGGCGAGTTTCCGTGCGAACTGCCACTTCTAGATTGTGTAATTTCTTAAGGCATTGTTTACAAACTTTGGTTTTGAGATTACCTCACAAGAAAAAAATTCAAGATGCCATATCGTTCAGAATTGACGGTCATAGTCCGATATCCCTCATCCAAAAAATAAGACCCATGAATCCCGATTTGTGAAATTGCACACTACGCATCAACGGGAAAAGCGCGTTTTTCATATTTCCATATCATGTTTGCAACTGACAGTACTGACACAAAAACTTCTTAGCTGCTTGCACATATGGACGCCATCTACATCCTTCAACGACAAATCATTACGCCACTCAGCCTTTTCAACCATCTTATTATGGACATTCAAAAACTAAAATCCAGATCACAGAATGTGTATATCGGATAGATAAGAGGCCACTGCGGAATTTAAGTCTTTGAAAAAGCAGATGAAATTGCTCGAGAAGCTACTTTCAAGAAAAGAGCTCCTGATTTTGACATATTTCTGTTAAGTTTTGCCAAAAAAAAAAACTAAGAGGCAGAACTTTTAAGATCTGGAACACCCGGTATTTACGTGAAACTACTGAACAGGTAACTAAAATATTTTTTCCAACAATCTCTCACGCTTTTGATATCAAGAAAACGCAGCAAGTTGGCTACGAACTGACTCAAATCCTTACAGGCCACGGATGTTTTATGAGCTATCTTTACCGTTTCAAGCTCTCAGAAATCAATAGCTGTCCATGTGATGATGAGACACCCCAAGATGTCCCTCATTTGTTGATGCATTGTCCCATTTTCAAATTAGATCGAATGCAGCTGGAGGCGCGATGCAGAAGTCTGGATGAGGACCTAGAAGATATCGTACTAGTAATAAGTCATAAAGACTCATTGCACGAGGTAATACGAGTATCATGGTAAAAGTAGTAAAGGTGATTGTTGAAATAAATAAAAAAAGGACACAAAATGCCGAACGCTCTCAAATGCCTTTTAATGGTCCGGCTTCTCCTGTATGAGTTTACATCACCAGATCCTCACACTAGAGTAAAAAAATAGATGGAACACACCTTTTGCAGTTAATATAAGCTTTGTACATAATAAGCAAGGCAAAAAATATGCAACTCCTTTGTTAAAAAAAAAAAAAAAGGATAGCAATGTCGCAGTCTGATTTTTTTTTTAAATATTTATTTAAATGTACTAATAATGAATCAACAATATACATATATATGTTATCGATACGCCTTTTTAGAATCTGTGTCTTTATCCATGGATGTAAATAAATATGGTATAATATATTTTCAGTGAGTTTATATTTAACAGTAATTAACTCCGTCTCATATTCCCTGAAGAAAAGAGAGGTGAATTCCAACGAAACCACAGTATTCCAGCACTAACCGAGTAATTTCATTTTAGGATCCGGGTTCGACTCCCTTGGGAGGGAATTCTCCACTTTGATACATTTAATAACTGCTTACCCCAAGAAACTGTTTTATCAGACCTCCCCTATATTCCACGCTACAAATAGCTCATTTCCGTAAGTTAAGCTATTTTTAAATAACAGCCAATTTATTTATTTACTTTTGTGAATCATTCGTATATACTGTAAGACTAGTACAGAGAATCTAAGAGGTTGATGATAGCTATTAGAAAGCCAACACATATTCTTATTTAAATTATTTATATATTTTGTTAATTGAATTTTGGAGATAGTTAATATTTTTTGTATAAAGACACCTTTTTCTAAAAATACTGTTTTTAATCTGTTTTTCCTTTGTTTGTTTTACTTAAAGTTTTCGTATTTTGACTGTCTGAGAACGTGGTTATTTACCTTAGCTAGACAGTGAAAGGATCTATATGTTTATGTGATGTGCATGATATGATAAATAAATTAAGTTTGCCTGGGGGGTTGCACAGCATCCATCATAAGTCATATTTAGTGGTCCTCCAACATATCAATCAGAGCAGTTGTTTCAGTGCATAAGTTACTGAATGTGAGACAATTTTAATTAAAAGATGCATTGACACACCTTTAGTCAAACAATAATGTAATGTAATAATGTTTCGTTATTTCGTTCACTAGAAACATAAATAAAATTAGTTTCAACTATGAAATTAACGGTAGTTGTCTTGTCCGGAAAAACTAGCTGAGAGATTTAGGTGTGATTATGGATGAAAAACTCTTATTTGATTCCCATATTCAGGCGTCTATAAATAAGGCTTACATAAATCTGGGCTTTATTATACCACTCAACCATTCAAAACAACCGCCGCATCCCTCAAAATCTTTTATAATGCATACGTTCGCAGCCATCTTGAGTTTGCATATGTTGTTTGGAATCCTCGATATACAATTTATATATCATAACTAGATAAAATACAGAAAAGATTCCTTAAACTTCTGGATCGTAAATCTCTTACATATTTTGACTCGTATAAAGACTCTTCTTCCTTTCATAGTTTAACTTCCCTTACTAAACGTAGAAGCATTTCTGATATTTTTTTTCCTCTTCAAAATTTTAAATAATTTTATCGATGGTTCATATCTCTTGGAGCGTATTTCAATCAATTGTCCCGTAAAGTCAACACGACAAGTTTATTTTTTTTATAATTCATTGTCCAAAAAAAGTTATGTTCAAAACTCGTTTATTTATCGTAGTTGCTCCAAATTTAATTTATTTTGTCCCCATTTAGATATTTATATAATACAAAATTTTGTGACTTCAAAAAAAAATTTTTTGAAACACTGTAAAATGAAACATTTATCAGTGTGTAATAAGTTTATGTTCCTTTAATTATGTTTATTTTATTATAATATAAAAATTTTGAATTGATCAACTGTATTATGAAAATCCCTCTCCTCCACTCCTCTACTCTATTTCATCATACCTTAACCTTCTTACGAGCACCTTTTTTTCTCATGTCTTTTATAATATTTTTTTTCTCTTTACTGTGTAACATGTTCTCTCATTATATTTGTGAAAAACTTTAACTGAATGTATGTACTATTTTTTATATTTTGTATTCTTATATAACAACTGTTGTTTTTCCTTAATAAATAAAAATAAAATACCCAAAATCCGCATGATTTTTTTATCGGTGGCACCTTTTGTTTATCACGCCGAGTGTTTAATATTTTGATAGAGCGTTTTAATCTCTTAAGAACATAATATATTTTTAATTGGGGGTTCAGGACTTGATTCTTCTTATGGGGTTGATTGGATTTTAGTTGACAACTGTTTGACGATTTTTAATTATATTAGTTGGTTGTTTTATAAAAATAAAATAATATTCTTTGCTTTGTATTATTTATAAATAGATATTTTAAATTATATACTCGTTTTATATTATACAACATTATTTTCCAACTAGGTATATTATTTTAGTCAATTATTTCTCTCGGTTTTACACAGGACTTTAATTCCACGGAGAATCAAACGTCTCAAAAGAGGCAAACCTCAATAAATATAAATAAATTATTGAATATATAAATTAGATGACAATTGAAATATTGTTTTTTAAAATGTATTTAACCTTTCTACTACTACTACCATCTTGCCATTTCAAAATAGAAAATAGAACACTACATGTGTCTATCCGGCATACATCTCTGGCATTCTCCACATTCATTATTTATCTGTGGTTAGGGTCTAAAATGGCCAATGTGGTAAATGATTGGTGTCTAGAATCAATTATTCAATATTTAATTTCTAAATCATTTACAATTTGGTCTTCTAGATTTTATATTTAGCTATGTAAACGCACAAAACTTTGCAATTTTTGTTTGTAAGAAAAAATTGTAATTTCGAGAAAATGCCTTTGTTATTTTGCAATTATCTGGTCTACATATTTTAATTAGCAAATACACAGTGATTATTGAAGCTCCAAAATTATTTAAATTTTAAATCCTTTTATCTATCTTGATTCTTTACACATCTTGTGGGAAGGTCGGACATAATTATTTTCCACATTTGGAGAGATTCTCATCTTTACTGGTTGAGCGACACTGGTGAACAGCGCATATTTTGTGATGGATTTGATCTGCAATTATTTGTTAGGCTTACTTTTTGCATTGTCTCACAAAAATGCACAGAGCATAGTTGTCAACCAATAAAGGCACAATAAAGTTTTTCTGTATAATTAAATTATTTTTTTGTAAATCTTTGAAATATGTTGATACATTGAGTGTTGACATTCTTTTATTTTAAACGAAAAATTTAACATTTTTCACACTCCTCACAAAAGGACGTTACAGTGTCTCAAATTTGGATTCTCGACTGATATCATTATTCAGAACCCTATCTTACATCGATTTTTCGTCGTATGTAAAAAATGCATGTTAAAATAAATTAATTAATTTCAAAATTCAAAACCGTTTTTTTCATTTTTAGCTACATAGTCTCTCAGCTCGAATATTTCAGAATATTCTCGTTAATATAATTGACATTTAAAATCAATTTACTCCAAAGCGTTGTTTGCATTTTATAGAAATCATATCGCTTTCTCCTTTCATCCCCTATTGCTTTTTATGCATATTCTCTTTTACCTTCTTTACTACACCCTTATTTCTTGTTTCTTAGCCAAGTAAAATGAGTTGCCTGATCCTTTGCCATAGATATATTTAAATAGAATTAACGTTAGAAGCTAACATTCAAATCTAATAATAAAACACTTTATTATGTTTCAGTTAGTAATTTCGATTCCGGGTTCAGTTAACATTACTAGAATTAAATTATTTTCTTTTCCTTCCCATTTTTCTTCGATTTTCCGGTTTTTCTTTCTGAATTTAAATCTAGCTTATTTATAAAACAAATTTATACAGAGCTGTTTGATATTTTCATGAAAATTTAAATGATCAGAATGACATTATTTGAAGAAATATGAATGTTCAAAAATAGCCAAAATGATAAATAACAAATTGCAACAGAGATAAAGAACATTTGAGAAAAAGAAATATGTAAGTCTAGGCATTTACTGGGCTTATGACCTGTCATTAGCTGGTTTAAGTGGCCATTAAACACTCTATGTAACATTCACCACTACCTATCTATGTTTGAATATCCATATTTCTTCAATTCTTCCATTTGTTGATTTTAATGAAGTTAAAGAGCTGAAACCTTTAACTTTGCGTTTACAATGTGTAAAGTAACAAATTAAAGATATCTTAAAATCACAAGTCAAACCTTTGCATGTCTAGACATCCATATAACCTTTTTTAATATGTTCTTAATATCTGTTTTTATTGGTTAATCTTAAGGTGATTCTAAACGAAAATATAAAATAAATAGTTTTTTCGTTTTGTACACAATTTTGTAAAAAAGACTTGAATTATAATGTTTTGGTATTTGTTACAATCAATTTAGTGTAAAATTTCCGCAAACTGAATTTAGTAAAATTACCATTTAAAAATAACGTAAAAATGGCATTTTCGAATATAAAATTATAAAAGCGCCATCTATAAATAATAAGTTTCATATTTTGTTAAAAACCACCTTTATACTTTTCTTGACATAAAAATTGGTACTAAATAAATATGGGTATTCAAATATAGGCAAAATTGTGTGTGTTAATTTACTAAATAAAGCAACCTGCAAAAAACCCTCGTGAATTTCTAGACATCCTTATTCTCTTCTCAAAAATTTGCTCATCTCCTATGTAATATGGTTGTCAGGATGACATAATTTTTGTTTTTATTTATTTTAATCTACAATACGCACAGAAGGCATCTACAAAATTTACCCAGGTTAGTTTTGTTAATGCAATTAACTGCAAACAGTAATGATTTGAAAAAAATAACATAACTTTGAAAAAATATGTAATTATAAAAACCAAAAATGCATGCTAAATAAAGAGTAAAACTTTACAAAAATAGGTAATTCTAGTATTTTAAGTTATGCACAAAAATGCCATGTAAAGTGAAGAAGAAAAATTGTAAATATTTTCACAAAATGGTATAAATACGTATTAAAAAAAATTGAAGTAAGTGTATAAGATTTAATTATTATTATTTGTTATTCAAACATTTTTTTTTTTTTAATTTAAGTGTTTTTTGCATGAAATCAGTTTTTTTGTGAACTGTGTTAATAGTTTATCATTTATCAGCCCTGTAAATGCCTAGACTTCCATATTCTCTTCTCAAAGGTGTTTACCTTCTCTGTTGTAACAAATGAAGAATGAAATAAATCCCTAGTGAGGAAATCCAAGTTGTTTGCAAACATTTAGACATACTAAAAACGTTATTGACACCATTTGTAAATAACATATTTTTTGTACTTGAAGTTAAAAATAATAATTTTTTATAAAATTATAAATTATGGAAACTGGTAACATTAGGTCCTAGGTCCACATTTACCAACCAATGAAGGCACCAAGTGCGGGAAATAGAAACGCAAATCAGACTCTCTCCGATCAGCGCTGGTACCGGTTGACCGACATGACAAGTAAAGACATTTATCGTAAATGTAAATTAAATTTACGTGTATTTCACACGGCAAGATTTCATTCAGTCTACATCTCTCTTTTATCATGTAAGTTATAAAAATGAGCCAATTGAACTCTAAATAATTAGAGCATTAAATTGTACTGCAAAGTTTCTTGAAAATGTACGAAAAAAATAATAAAAAATCACTGAACTTTCTCATTTAATCTAATCATTATTTAAATGACAACTGTTCACTACATAATAAATGCTTAGGCTTCCATATTGTTAATCTAAGTAATTGCCTGGGGTTTAAAACTATAACATTGTGAACAAACATTGAAACAAACAAAAAATATTGTTTATATTTAATACATTTAAATAAACAAGTACATATTTCTAAACAGCATACAGTAAACTGCGCTCAACTATATAAAGAACTGAAATGACATTCACCCAAGGACAACTACAATACCCTAAAACAGTAGCCCCAACTTCAACCAAACGCGTTTAGCAAAGCGTCCGGCGTTTTGCTTTTCCCAATTGTCTCCTTAAAACTACCCCGAAGCTGTACACACGAGCAGAAAGGAAAATAAGATAAGAAAGACGATTATTTTAGCTAGTAATAATGTTTTTTATTTTCGATCTCCGGGAGTCAAATACACGCTTAATATAATGCCGATGTAAGTAAAGTTTATGCCGGAAGTTAGCAGTTGGTAAGGTTCTTTCTGAGTAGATTTTCGCCGATCGTTTTTCATCTTATCGCACTCAAATAGTTTAAGTTATGAACAAACTTACAAATTTATCAAGTAATTATAATTTGCACATTATTTTTATACATCATTACTATAACAATGTGTGAGGGCTGATAAAAATCTAACTCATTGTGTAAAATGGAACCAAAACCCTGGGTGAATGTTTTCGACTCAATGGCTGCTCTTGGGTAAAAATTCTGAAAAAATAATTCAAGGTAAAGTCTACCTCATAGTATAGCGATCTACACGTTTGCCTTTCATACTTGAGCTCGCAGGTTTGATTCCTGGCGAGTAAAACGTTGGTTTAAAAGAAAATTGTACACTAATCTTAATGTAAAATCTATAAAACTACTTTACGTAAAAACTCTGTTACTACACGCGAATAAACATTATTCTCTTCCTTCCGTTACAAATACAAGAGTTACTAAATACTCTACCCTGATGCTGCAAAAAAAAAAAAAAAAAACAACTTTTAGTCAAAGAGAATTGGCCTACTACTCGGTTGAAGCGTACAATTTACTTCCATAATCCATAAGGACAATTAGTAATTTCTCACAATATCAAATTGCTATAAAGAAATGGATAGTGGAGGTGGATTGCTCACGGATCGATGAGTGGATTGAGCCAAATAGGTAAAATGTGTGTACTGTTTATGAAATGTGGTCTATATAAATTGGTTATATTTTTAATGATTATTTTAGTTTATATTGTTTATTATGTTAATGATAATTAGGTTAATTAGATTAACTACGTTTTTTAATTATTTTGTTAACTTTGTTAAATAACTTATTTAAGGCATGTTTTACATTTTTTTTAATGTTTCCCTCGGCACGAGGACACCAAGTATAAATAAATAGTTTATACCTTGACTGGCACGTTAAGCGTAGAACTGGTCATCTTACATTTAATCTTATAAAAAATATCAAGATGCACTATTGTTAAAGCCTCAGTGTAGTGCCTTATTTATTTATTTATTTATTTATTAATGAAATCATACGGTCTTTATATAAAAAACAAGGTACAAAAGAACAATTTTAAAAAGTAAGACCAATTACAGATTTCACACTAATGAATGCAGGAGGAGAGGGGAAAAATAATTTAATTCTTAAAAAGTAAAAGTAAAAATATTACATAAAAAGTTCATATAAAGGAGAAGACATTGTAAAGCTACTCTACTTTCCTCCCTCTCTCTCTGCCTCCATGAACATTTCAATTTAATTGTAAAAAAAATCACAACTAACAATAAATTATTCGATGCAGGTAGTTGATGTAGGTAAGTATAAATTAAGAGTTGAAATCAAATTATTAAAATTAAAAGTAAACGTTAAAATTAATATGAAAAGTTTAAATTAAAATTAAGTTAAAAGTTTAAATTAAAAGTTAAAATTAAGAATTTAAATTAAAAAGTTAAAATTGAAAGACAAAATTAAGAATCAAATTAAAAGTTAAAAGTCAAGCAGGAGATAAATTTAAAATGTCTGTAACTGATCTGATAAAAATATGGTATTTACAATGTAGTATGTCGATGTCACTAAAACTGCATCACTAGGTGTGGAAATGGAAATAATGATGATGATATTTGTAAACTGATCAATCAAACTGTCAATTACGTATACTAAGGTTCTATGTATCTTTGGCCGTCTAGAGTATTTAAAAAAGACAATGCAATTTTTACTTTTCCCAAATTTAATAATCTCTCATTTCATTACCATTTTCTGTTACATATATTATATACATGAAAAATGATAGGATTTTAGTTATTTGCACCGTGTTCCAGTCTGCAGAGGGTATATTTATAGTCATTTGGTTGTTTGTTATATATAAATATGTAGTGCCGTGAATAGAGTTGCCAGATTTGCTGGGGTCTTGTCTGAACATTTTGGGATGGGAAGATGACGTAACAATATAAAATAAATATTTTTCATACATTTTATGTGGTGTTTCTTGCGGGTACTTACTAGCCATTATTTTTTGATAATTTTACTTCAAGTAATCCCTTCAATTAACCTTTACGCATCTGTAGATATCCATGCAAGTCGTCTAATATTTATCTAATATTGCAATATTAATTCTTTAGTCCCAGACAGCAGTCAATTTCTTTCAACGGTCCACTGCATTAGGCCTACATCAATGATATTGTTTTTTCCACTATGGCGTAATGAGCAGGAATTAAATTAAATATTCGTATCATGTCAACTATTGAAACAAATCCACTTTTCTTCCATGAAACCTATCAACTTATCGAGACAAGTTTAGCCTCCATGAAGTTTTTAAATAAATCAATTGCTAAAGGTTTTGCCATCTAATCTTCTCTTTTGTAGCCAGTACGCCCATGAAAGATTTTTTGCAAGTTGAGAGCGTTGCTGGCCTGTACAAGCTTAAATCGGGACATTATAGGTTTTACCCCAACGTCGGGACAGAGGGCTTAATAACGGTGAAAGTTCCGATATATTGGGACGTGAACCATGTTGAGGTTAAGGTATGTACTTGTTTTTGATTGATTTGGTGTTTATCTTGTAGAACTCTATATTTAAACTCATAATATTGGAAATCAAATACTGATTTGATCATGTTTAATCGTGTTTTAAAATTAAAATGAACAGCGACCTATTATAAAATTATTGATATTGTTTTGACAACAATTATCTAAAGTCATAAAACTATAAAGCTTCATTAATTATCTCACAATACATACATGAATGACATTAAATACTTACTTTGTTATATTTTTCCCGAAATTAAAATATAAATACCTAAATTCCCCATTACCCATTAAACACTTAGCCTCGCCCTTAATCATTGGTTTTTCCCTCAATTTTGATTAATATACATGCTTTAGTTCATAAGGTTATTTTTATTTTCTACTTAAGTACCTTAATTTATATAACTATATAAGGACATTTAATCCATCTAATCTACACATTCGTTTGAAAATGCCGTAACAAGGCGAAAAAATTGTCACGAAATTTTTGTTTTTATATTTTTTATATTTGCAAAAATAAAATAAATTGTTCAGTAGACTCAAATCAGTGTTTGATTTCTAATATTATTATTATTTTTGTTTTTTTATTAATAACAAACAAAAATACAATATTACAACTAAATACAATTTTTTACATTAATCAAATACATACATTTACATTAACGTTTCCCATTACGTAAAAGAAATAAACAATTCTTGTGTACATAATGGGGAGTGACGTCTTACAATAGTTTATTTTATTTTAATTAATAATATTTTTGGACTAACATAAACAAATTACAAAAAGTATATGTTTATGTACTTGTTATTTGGTAAGAATTAAAATATTCAGTTAATTTGTTTATAAGCCTTGAGAAAGGAACAGTCGTGTTCTGAAACCGGATGGCATATTTAATTTTTTTTAGTAATTTTACTCAACGTAAATACGTAGTTATAATATTAAGTATATTCTTCTATAGGCAAGAAAACTTCTAAGAAAACGATATAAAACTTTCCTAAACTGTTTTATTGCTTTTCAAATACTAGAACTACGAAGTCCTATTAAGTTCGTGTATTGTCCTCAATAAAATCTAAACAGGATTTGCCAAACACACTGATGTTTTATAAGTCTATAAAAAACTTCGATTTAATAACTTTGTTGTATTATCTAAAACCCACATAATAAAAATATTTACTACTTACAATTTTCTTTGTTATTTAATTACATAGTTTAGTTTTACGTTGTAAAAGTTAATAAAATAATCGGTTTGTGGTACACGACAATTCATATAATATAGTAAAACATAACAAAAGAGATTTTAATGATATTTTCATCACAATCATAATTTAAATTTAGCGAGTACTCTCAAATAAAAATCCTACAACACTAAATTAACTGGAGATTAGTCAGTTTCATGGTGTACTGGTTATTGTGTTTGCCGGGCATTAAATAAGTAAATAATTATTACAAAATAAATATCGATCGACCGTTTTGTATTTTATCATGCCGTGTAGATTTTTGCCGCGGTGTGGAATGAGCCAATCATGCAATATCACGCAGTGGACTCGTGGTTTGCACGTGCACAGAGGTCTAGTCTCCGTGAATGTACGGTAGTTATATTACCATATGAGGGGGTTTAATGCAAAACCTCCACTGTGCATGATCACTGTTTTTGGCAAGACCAACTTAATCGCAGCAAAAAAAAAAATATTTTAAGTTCGATGTGCAACTTGTGCCTAGTAACTGATAGCAAAAAGACAATTCATTGAAGTTAATTGTGCACATTGAACATAAAATAAAAAAGTCATTTGCCTACAGGTTTTGCTGATCTTCTCATAAATAGTGATCATCCACAGTGGTGGTCTTGCATTTAACCCCCTCATATAACAATAAGCATAATCATAGAACAATAAATGTTCCATATGGACATACATGAAACATTGTTCAATTAACTAGCCGGTAAAAGAAGGAGTACAAAATTGGAAAATTGTTTTCAGGCGTTGCCTGGTAGGAGAATCGGTTCAGCCGGATGAATCTCACCCGCATTATAAAGGTCTCAGCTCTTTTCAGCCTCCGTGGTGTAGTGGTCAAGACGCTTGACTCACAAACGGAAGATTCCGGGCTCGGTTTCCGGTGAGAACACAAAAATTTAATGTGATTTTTCTCAAGCCTGGGTTTTCTGTGCTATAATTCACCACTGTAATTGGGCATTCTGGCCTGCTGTGGTGCAAAAAAAAAACAGATGGAAGAAACAGATGAATAAAAAAACAGATAGTAGAGTTCAGAAAATGTGGATCTTTAAACATAGGCAGAATGGTGAATGTTATACAGTGTATAAAGTGGCCACTAAAACCAGCCAATCACAGGTCATAAGCTCTTTAAATGCCTAGACTTTCATATTCCCTCCACAAAAGTGTTTTCCCTCTCTGTTGCAACAAACTTAGATCTAAATAAATGTTCCGTCAAATGTTGGTGAAATTTTAACTACCGCACTAATCTACAATACCGATAATTAATATTAATGACTTTGTTAAGTTGAGTTTGCCCGCATTGCATTAAGTGCCTGTCGATATATTTAGAGATAAATGGGTTTAGATAAGAAAGGAAGAATTTTATTGGTAGAAAAGGGGTGTATCTTAAATCTTTAGGCATCAAAAGATCAAGTCGTTAGTGATCCTTAGTAACATTTGTTAGAATTGGAGAAAAATAACATTGCATTGGTAGGCATCAAAATATTAGGCATGTCGCGTCGCGTCGCCTCGGCGCCGCGTCGAAAACGTGAACACGTTGGCCGTGCTAGCGGGCCGTAGGATTTTTCTAAAGTACCATGTTACAGAACCGGTCAATTTTACGACAGCAAAATCATCATTCATTGTATCTACCATTTGTATTTGGAGAATATGGTGACCCAGGCCTCTCAGGCGGCCGCCAACTACTGTGCATCGTTTGATCAGGTCAGCATCCAGTAGTTCTGGCATAAATAGTCGACATATAGTCAGCAGTAGATGCTCAAGACTAGAAAACTTGATGCATCGCAAAGTAAGCAAGCGTAGTTAAGGCTCTCTAAGGCATCTTTGTACATAATATGGCTTACCCACAATTGTCCCTGAAAATTGTTGCGTATTCCTGCCTTATTGCTTGCAAAGTCAATTCAACGAACACATAAAATAATTTATGGAAACCGATTCTAGAAACTCACTTTATTTCTATTTTAAGTCTTAAAAAGGTTCCGTGACTTGCACCCGCAAAGAAGAAACAATATAAAAACTAAACTGAAGAACGGATCCTCAATGTTTTTTACTCGATGGCTGATCTCAGGTAAAAATCTTGAATAAGGAAATCGAGAGGAAATAATTCCGCCACATTGCTATATACTTGACGCGTCCGCCGCCCGCCATTCTTAAGGTCCTGGGTTTGTTTCCTGGCAGGGTGTTGTGATAAAAAAAATTAGGGGTTGTTTAAACAGCAATTTTTCATTGTTCCAGGGCTGCTACTTTAAATTTATTTCAACAGAGAACGAAAAAGTTTTTGAGAAGGGAATATGGAAGTCTAGGCATTTACAGGGCTTATGACCTGTCATCGGCTAGTTTAAGTGGCCACTTTACACACTGTGTAACATTCACCATTCTGCCCATGTTTGAACATCCACATATCCTCAACTCTTCCATCTGTTGACTTTTGTGAAGTAAAGGAGCTGAAACCTTTATCACGTGGGTGAGATTCATCCGGCTGAACCAAATCACCTACTAGGCAACGCCTGGAAACAATTTTCCAATTTTTATACTTCTTCTTTTACCAGGTAGTAATTCAACAATGTTTGATTATGTCCAAATGCTTGCAGACTGGCTGGATTTCCTCCCTAGGGAGTTGTTCGTATTTAAATAAATTTAAATACGAACAACTCCCTAGAGAGGAAATCCAGCCAGTCTGCAAGCATTTGGACATAATCAAACATTGCTGCTACTTTAAGTTTAGAACTGATCATTTAACTGTTTCATTTATTTATTATTTTTGCAACACAACAAGCCAAGAGGCCCAAATACAGTAGTGAATTACATCACAGAACACCCAAGCTTGAGAAAAATTACATTTTACGTTATCACGTTTTGTAACAGGTGATCAAAATTAGCTATATTTGGTTTATCAATGCCATACTGGGAGCGTAAATGGGAATGATCATGTAAATTTGATACCTTATCTTGCGTATTTGAAAAAAAAAATACGAAGAAAAACATTTATCATGGAAAATTACAAAGTAATTTTGGTAGACAAAAGTTTTAAATTTTAGTTCGAAAAGTGGCACACCTTCTAATGTAATCTTCGTTTACTGGGGGTAGTTGGAAATTAAATCAATCGCGTTCGATTTTAATCTCCACAGAAGGGTATTAAGGAAATCGAAATGAGTGGAATTATTGGTGATCGTTTTGAAATTCCATTAGCGGTGAGCCGTATTCAATTGTACCCGGAGCGGTGGAATGGAATTAGAAGATGACACGCCATTACGCAGTTAAACCGTCGGCGGTGCATTCAGAGGGCGCTAGCACGAGGGGCAGGGTGCAATGTAGGGGGCAAAGCAATAAGGGGGCAGAATGCATTTCACTGGGTAGAAGTAGGAATACTGCACATTTATTTTATTTATTTATTTATTTATTATATATAAGGCCTAAGCCAATTACAACAGTTACATGAAGAAACATAAATGCAAGAAACTGAACAAAAAGAACATAAAACTATTTAGCAAAGACTAACAAGGGCAAAACAATAATTGTATACAATATATTAAAAAAAACGAAAGACCTAAAACTTTGAGCTAAACCATGCCAATCCAACTTCATCCCACACTGTTTAGTCGCGAAGAGATCTACGAAAAGCCTACATTATCAGATCTACATGTCATACTTAAAAGATTTTTTTTCATTTTTAACGGGATACGGTGAATTTTTCTCATAAAATATTGAATAAAAAAACAACTACTTTCAAAAACAAAATAATTGTACTATTTTTTTATATTTTTTTTTGCACAGCAGACTAAAAAGTCTAATCACAGTAGTGGATTCCAATACAGAACGCTCATGCCTGAGAAAAGATGCATTATTTTTATACGTTGCTCATTTAAAATTGTATTTGTTTATAAGGCATGTTAAATGAAATAAAAAATAATAATGTGTCGAACCTCTTATGATATGATTCGGTGTCAGATTGTCCTGATTTAATTTTATTTAGTAACACTAATTTAGAATTAAGATAGCTAACGTGAAGGTTTATTTTCAGTGAATTTACAATGGTAAAAATGATTTACAGCCAATTACAAGCTTGAGATATTAAAAATCACATATTGGTTTTGTAAAGTTTTTACGGCGCCCTCTGTTGGCCAGTTCTTCATAATTTGCGAAATTCAACACTTTGCATGTACACATACTTCACTGAAACACACCCTCACTAACACACCGTCATCAACATTCACATCTGAACAAACAATTTTTTTATTTTCATTTCATTTTTTTATTATATATTTTTGAGGAGGGAAAAGTTAAATCCAGGCATTTACATGGCATTTTATTGGCTTGTTTAAGTAGCTGCTTTACACACTACGTAACATCGACAAATTTGCATTTATCCCTTATTCTTTTTCCTAGAATCCGTAGCATGGAAGTAAAAAAAAACACATGAACAGTCGTGTTCTTAAACCAGCCGGTATGTGAAATTATTTATTTAATAATTAACTTATAAACATACATAATTTATAAACGTTTCAATATTCGATTTAATCTAATAATCAATAAATCAAATTACAATATCAATTATCAATATCAGTACACTTTACACAATAAACCTTTTAAGAACTAATTTATTGGCTTCACACATTTTTTAAAACTTTTATATTTAACAACGTTGATTACAACGTTGATGACAACTTTTATATTTAACCACCTGGTCCATGAAAAAGTACAGAATTTTTTTTTAAATAAAAAAATTCAGGCGTTGCCTAGTATGTAGGTGAAATAATTCAATAAGATGAATCTCACCCGTAGAAATAAAAGTTTTAGCACAGTTACACCGTGTGTAAAGTGGCCACATGAACGAGCCAATGACAGGTCATAAGCCCTGTATATGCCTAGACTTCTATAATACGTTCTCTTAAATGTTCTTCATTCCTGTTGTAATATGTTGTATATTTGAGTTTTTTTATTTTTATTTATTTTAACAATAAAGTAGCATACGTAATCGTATTTTTGTTCCCTATTTTTTTTTCTATTGGTATTTTTTCAAATAAATACTTGGAAAAATCAACGAGTTCTATGAGTAATCATTAATCTATTTATCTTAGTATCTGATTAGTAAAATTATCAAATTGGTACTTCAAATATTAATTTCAAGTCATTTAGTTCTTAAGAGAAGATTTCATTGACTTCTTTAAATCGATATTTCCAATTGTCTCCAGAAATCAATTATCCTTATCCGACGATACGATTCAAGTTCGCTTCATCAATCTTTTTCCAGGCGTTAAATCTCTTACATTCGAGTATCAATCTAGAATATTCTGACATAAAAAAAAGTAAAAATAAAACGAATACACAGAAATAATAAAAACACTTAATCATTACAACGTTAATTTGATACTTATTTCAAATACATGCGTCAATCTGTTTGATTAATTAATATTTGTTTCTATAAAAATGCGAGGATCAAAAAAATTTCAAAATGATTTTGAGTATGTACATAATATTCATTATCATCATTTTTTTCTCAGCACTTAGTGGTGCAAAGGGCACTACTTTGGTACTTTAATCGCATTACTGGAAATTGTTTAGAATTTCATATACCCTTATTTTATCCAGAATGAAAGAATTTAAATGAATTATTATTTGTGAGTAAAAAAGATTTAAGTAACCACTGAAATTTTTCATTGCAAAGAGCGCGCTCACCAGGCTTAGTTAAATATGGAAAGATAAGAAAATTTCCAATCACCTCGAAACCTGGACTGTAATTGACGCTTTTGAAATGTGATGTGGCGTCGTATGTTGAGGATTCCGTTGAATGCAAGAAGAACCAACGATAATTTTCTCGATGAAATTAATATTTTTGCAAGATTATCTACGATACGCAGTCGGGGAGTTTCGAGTTTATTTTGTCATATTACCAGACGAGAGCCATGTTTCCAGGAAAAAAACATTATGACAGGAAATGCACCAAGCAAAAAAAGCAGAGGATGATCACCAACTCCTTGGTGTGACTAAATTAGGGATATAACTGGGGAGACCTTTACTCGGCGGTGCATGCTGCGGAGAACAGAAAAGATAATAGACGTTTTGTGCTCACCATAGGTCCCACATTGTTTTTCATTGATTCTCAGCATTGAGGAAACGAAGGAAAATACAAATGGTAGAGCGATGTTTTTTATACACTATAGATATCCATCATTGGCGTGTCCTACTCATTTTAAATTATTATTTTTGGTTTTTTATCGAAAAACCCTTAAAAGCGTCTAATTTTATCTCCCGTCTTCGGATGTAGGTGCTATATGTGTACAAATGTTATAACTATTTATTTTTCTTAAAAAAACGAAGTGGATTTTTGATTGCATAACATATACATACATGTATACTCATATACTTGATTCCCGTATTTCAATGGTAAGTTAAAATCAATATTTAAATCTCAATTTGTTGCAACAGAGAGGGAAAACATTTTTGAGAGGGGAATATGGAAATTTAGGCATTCACATGGCTTATGACCTGTCATTGGCCGGTTTAAGTGGTTCAAATTTAGATCTAAATAACTCCTTAGGAGGAAATTCAGCTAGTATACCAAGATTTGGACATATTCAAAACATTGTTGATCAATATTTAAGTTTACGTACAAAGCAATAATCAGTTTTTTTGCGTGAAAATAACATATGTACTCGAATACATTGTTTTGTAATCTCGTCAATTACAGGTAATAAAGATGAAAATAGCGTTTGTAATCGCGGTTCAGATTGCATCAAAATAATAAAATTCCTTAATTCAAATAAAATGGTCAAAATAAATATGATATTAACTAATAATATCAGGTCCTTGAATAGAAATAATTTTTGAAAATAAAAATAGTAGTAATAGTTTAATAATGTCACGGTAAGGGAAACCAATTCCATGCACTATTCAATTTTATCTCTTGACTACAAAGTCGTCTCTAGCAGTCCTTGCCTTTCAGAGTTACACGTCTTTTCTGAAGAGTATTGAATAGTGTTAACCGCCGTTTTGTCCCCCGAAGCAACCATTCGTTCCGTATTACCGTTTGATATATTACTGCTCCTAAGTTTTGCTCTTTCTGATACCCTGGCAACTGAAATGTCACATCGCAATACTATATAAAAAAAGTACTAAAAACTTTCACGTTTCTACTATTGTAACATAAGTGCATCACAACAATCAGATTATTAATTTTATAAATTTAAAAAATATTAGTATTCATCCAGAATTCGCTCTTGCAAAAATGTAAATATTGACTTAATTTTGAAAATATACAAGTCATTTTAGACACTTTAACGTTTTTTTTTTTGCACCACAACAGGCTAGCATTCCGATTTACAACACAAATCATCTAGGCTTGAGAAAAATCCCAAAATTTTTGTGTTATTGCCGGGAATCAGCTCAATCAATTTAACTCACATTGTAACAAGAGCAAAATAAAAGAGTGGAAGATATATTACGCATAAGATTTTGTCCTGGTAACTACTAATTGTTATTTACACTATAACTTACTTATTCTCATTCTTTTTTAGTATTTAATGATTTTATTACCTATTAATAATCTGTAAATATTTTATTGAACTTTTGAATAACTTTAAATGCATATTTTTAAATATGTTAAAAAAAAATTAGTCATCTAATTCATAATATTTACTGTGTCGGAAGCATAACTGAAAATTTTGTTATTCCGCTAATTATTATGTATGTTGTATGCAGTTATGTATTGTTAAAGCCCCTTGGCGTTTATAAAATGGCTTAACCTTAAGTTCTCAGGTTTGTCTACGATATATTATTATTTATTTTTGTTCAGAATATTACTGCTTAAAAAGTAAATTGTTCAAAGAAATTATATTTCAAAACTTACTTATCTAATTCAACCTTTATTTCATTAATATTTTAGTATTAGTTAATTTGTTAAAATACAAAAAAATGTGAAAACCTTTTTAAATGCCTCCACGCATTTGCGAGAGATTTTGGCTCTTACCAACAATAAAAAGAACGTGAAAAATATTAAAATAAAATAAAATAAATAAAATATTAAAAAAACGTCTAGAAAAAAACCTAAGCTAGAAAAAAAAACAATCATCAATCAAAATTAGTATGAGGGACCTACGAGTATGTGACAATTAAATATTATTACTTTCTAAATGCATCATAAACATCACGTGAAATTATGGACTAAACTTAAAGGAAGGATGTTAAATTAGTCATTTTATTTCGACTGTACTAATTGAATTCAAATGAATCCAAACTAATAAACCGGAACCGGTCGGTAGAAAAAATAATAATAAAAAAAATAATGGTTAAAAACAAAGTTGTTTTATTTATTTTATTATAATGAATAACCACAAAGTTAGTGCTTCAAATATAAACATTATTATAAAATCAAACTAATTCACAGGTTTTTTTTATTTATCCTTAAAAACTTAGTCAAGAATAAGTGAGTATCCAAATCATTCTCGGCAAGTAAAAAAATCACATTAAGAGGGAACGTATTAAATTCTAATTCGATTTATAAAAGAAGATGAAAATTATTTGTCTATTGAAAGAATACAGTGGTTGTGTTGTTAATATTAACGCATAGAGTGAAAACAGCGGAATATAAAATGGTAAAAGCTAGTTCAAACATCCCGCAATCCTGGTACACACTCGTATCCACATAAAAAATACATAGGTTTTGGTACAGCTCACTACGTTCTGTATTGAAGCGTAATGTACCGTAAAACCAGAGTGATTGAAGCCACGGAATGTTGAGGATTTATTTAGCAATTTTCACGTTCATATTCAAAATGCAGCCTACACAAAGGACCGATGTTACCTATTGCAGGGAGCCTCGTAAATACCTCGCGAGCCGGCGAATGATTGCTCCTGCAAAATTGAATTTTAAAGTTCTGGGTGGTTTACAAAATACTGCGTTGGTTTTCATACTGTTATCAAAATTAATGGAGCACCAGTGCGTGGTACTTTTTGGCGAGATATTCAAGATACAAAAAAGGTTTTTGATAGTTACATTTTTTTTTTACAAAGTACATAAATTATGAATGTGTGACTCTCTGTTATTTTCAAAGAAAAAACATTAAAAAAAAAAAATTAGCTCTTCTTTTCACACCAAATGGTGCCTTCAGAAATAAAAATGCCGAGGTTTTCAAATGATAATACAGTCGGTGCATCAGAATTGAGATCAAAATCATCGAAATTGAGATCCAAAAAATTTGGAATTGTATTTTGATCAAAAACTTTTTTTTTTTTTAAACTATGATACCAAGGCTGGTATTTTTAACGGTTTTAAAGCGCGGTATAGCTTGTATTTACGTAAAAAATAAGCGTTATACCGCGCTATAAAAGCGTTCAGAATAGCATCCTTGAAGCGTAGGGTTCGTTTTAAAAAATAACAAAAAAAAAATATTTTAGTTTTTCTTTTACTTACAAAAAAAAATTGAGTATGTATAAAATACATATGGAGATTTGTAAATAAACATAATACAAAAATATAATTTCTCTAGATTTTTTCAATCGAGAATTAGATTTTCTGTAGTGAACAAACAAAAGTGATATACACTAAATGCGTGCGAATAGGTGATATTGGACAGATCATCGGAATTTTCCGTAAATGTAAACAACCAAATAGATAGGTCTAATCGAAAAAATGAACGAATTATCTCAGTAGGCTGAACTGAGTAGATAGTTACCGACAATCTAGAGCTTTTAGATATAAAATGGGAAACAAACACGATTTATCTTTTTCAGTGAAATTAATAGATGAGTATTGTATGTATTCTGTAAAAATAAAATAAAAAAAATATTTGGATCATATTTTTACTGATGTGGGTTAGATTAACCTGAAATATTTAAGGTACCTGCTAGGCAACACCTAAAAGACAACCTTTTTTACATCTTCTGTGTACAGTTGTTATCGGTTTAAACAACAATATGTCGTGGGATAATTCTACAACTAAGTTACTTCAAAATCAGCATTTTTGAGTTACGAGTACCTACTAAAAACACATTTTTTTAAACTTCCTTCATGAATCCTACAAACTAACAAATATGATTCATAAAGATTATATAAACGTTGTTATGCAGAAAGCAGCCAGTCCACAATTTAAAAAAAAAGAGATATTGATGTTATCGTGTGCAGCAAGTTCAATTCTACGTTCTGCTAAAAATAGCAAGACCACGTTCATACAAAAAATTGTTTTAATCACCTTTTGAAAATAATGTCCATCACAAAAACGGCATTTCTCAATTTGCAGAAAACACACACAGCACTAGAAAAATCTTAACCAATTCAAAAAATTAAAAACTGGTCTAATATATAATTAGATTCTTGTTTGTAATATAAAAAAAAACTAATATATTCATTGTTTATCATTTGTTAAAGTCAAAAACATTCCAACTGTTGTGTAGATTTGTTTATTCACTCATTTTACAAAGGTGCTATTATCTCAGTTTCACTTTTTTATGGCTGGCTGCTTTCTGCATAACTACGTTCATATCATATGATGATTAAAATGCATTATTCGTCTATTTGTAGTATTCATGGAGGAGGATAAAAAACCGTATTTAGTGGGTAACTCACAAATAATGCAGATTTTGAAAAAAACTTGTTTTGAAGCAATTACTACGCGATTCCAAGTCGGTAAATTGCATAATATTACATTAAAATAGGTTTTATTCAGTTTATTGCACAACAAACTATAACAATATCTCTTAAACTAGATAAACAGCTCCCCAGGGAGTTGAATCCAGTCCTTTTCTACTAGGATTTGGACAAACTCAAAATATTGTTAATATTGTGGACGATTTGTATTTCTTTAAACAGGTTATTTAGAACATGTAGGACTATTTTCATAATCCATAAATTGTTAATTTCTTATTTGTTCCTGCAAATGCAAAGCATAGCTGAGAAACCGCAATACAAAAATGTTATTAATAATAAGCGATGAGAGCAGTAGCTACTCAGAGCCATGCAGAGCAGGCCCTATCCATGCGGTGTCATAGAATCTACTTATTAGAAGATTTTTTCACAGTCGCATTTATTTATATTTTAAACGTAATTTTTACCCATTTTTACGAATGAAAGAAAAACTATTCAACCAGATAAATTCAAATACATTTGTTTCATTGCCATATCATTGTATACTACCTAGCAATCATCAACCCATGACTTAAGTTCAAATATGTACTTTAGACTAGATACGCCACCCTCATGCTGCTGAAATAAAACACAATTGTCGGTCAAAGAAGATTGTTCTTCATCTCAATAAAGTGTACAACCCACTTTTATTGTCCATATGGTTAATCAATTAATTAGCACCCTCACTATTGTAATAGAACTTCCTCTAGCTAGTGGCTGCGTTCAAAATGACATTTTACGGGACAGGGATACGTTTGAAATGCATCACGCGACAGAAACGTCACAAAATTTATATCAAGAAAAATATAGTGTAAGTTGCGCGCGAATTGATGAGTGGTTCAGGCCAAATTGGTAAAAAAAGTCTTTTATTTTAAAGCTATTATAATTTTTTTAAATGTTTTATATATATTTAGGAAACGTTTCAATGTAGTTTTTAAAATTTCCCTGGGCATGGGTCCCCTACACAGTAGGGAAAACATTTTTTTTAATAAATATGGAAATAGCAAAACATTAAGTAAATAAATATTTTTACAGTTCCAATGTCACACGATAAAGTTGTTATTTTTATTAGATTAGATTAGTGTATTAATTTTCTATAAATCTTGACTTGCCCCAACCTCGAGGCGAACAAGCACCTGATTACCGCTTCTTGGAATATTATTTATTTAATAGTACACTTCACTTACAGTGCTGTATTTTTCTTTTCGCTTGGACACGGGAAAACAGTTGACATATAATGATGGTAATTATAATCAGCGGTTCGGCGGATAAGCGTTTTTTTTATTGTAACTTGATAACAAATTAAATTGTGTGCTGAGACAATAGCGCAATGCGGCCTCATGATATCTCGATGAAGCGAAGAGATACCATTTGGAATATCGCCAAGTTTCACTACCCTCGGTGGAGTTTCTCGTCTTATGGTAGTCACAATAGTAGAAAAACAAAGTACGTAACACTGTAATTGAGTTGCTTCGTTAAAGCTTGGGCTGATAACTTGGACAAACTTTAATAATAACAAAGAAACCAATTTAACGGATAAATACGAAAAGACAGATTGTTCAGGACCTCTTGTCCTTGGAACTTGTTATATCTTGAGTGATTGATTTAATCAACTTCTCCATTGATGGGCTTAATCGAATTCGTATCGAGGTTTTTCCACTTTCATTCGTTTCTTTTATTTTTAATCTGTTTTTTTCAAAATTTAAAACATATTAAGAGGAATCGTGTTTATTGCAAATCATTTATCTTCATACAAACGCATTTCCGTATTTTCTCCTTATATTGTGGTACTATAGCAATTATCAATTTTACATTGATTATAGTGGCAAATAAGCAAATATGATATAGAAAAAAAAATTGATGTAGGAAGACACAAAAAATATTGAAATTGAAGTAGATTATAAAATTAAGAAAAATTTCGAAACCAAATAAAAATTTTATCTACAAAAAAATCATTTGACATTTATATGTGCGACCCAGTTTATAAATACAAATATGTATATATATTACATTTGCATATGATTTGTACCTTGCTTTTGGTATATGCAAAGTTTTATCGAATATTATCTTGAAGTTATATTCAGTTGACTTTGACTTTTTTCGCCGTAGATAACAATAATCAAAATAAAAGCAGAATTAAAATAAATCTTCGTGTACCATTACAGTTCAGAAACTCAGCTTGGTTATTTGTCACAGCAATCCGAGTGTTCAATTTGCATTTAAGCTCCCATCTCGGCCCATCGAACATTGGACTGTATATTAGAAGATGTTTTTTTCAGCCTGCTCAGTGATGCTATCACATGGGTTGCAACTATCAGCTTTTTTTTAATATGTATTTCATTGCTTTGTAATTATGCTTTATTTTTTTAATTCTCTGTTTTATCATTTATGTTTATTGTAAAAAAAACAATAAAAAAAAATAAGAAAAATTTTAAGTCTCTGTTAAAAATAAGTTCTTCAACTGTGGTTCAACATAACCTTATTTGCCAGTAACGATTGTTATAAAATATATACGATTTAATAAAATATTTAAATCTTGTGATCTGATTAAATTCGTTTGATGTCCTGATAAAAGAAAAAGGTGAACATGCAAGGAAGAAAAAAAAACAAAAATAAGGGATCAAAAGGATGAGATGAAAAGTAGATATTGACTAAGAAAGGGTAAAAGTATAATGGTTCGAAATGAAAATATCAAATACTTAAGTTATCCTGAAAAATATTTTTTTCTTTTAAAGTTCTTTGATGTTGTATAAAAATACTTACCGTGATATTTTAATGGATGGACATGAAATGACTATGATGGTAATGAATAAAGAACTCTTTAAATATACACAAATTCTTTTAAACTGTACGGAGGTACGTTATTAACCTTATTTTTTTCAGTGTAATTCGCTTCATTTTTAATTCAATATTTGCAGATGACGAATTTAACGTGTTCCATATGATTTTCAATATAATTCCTAGAAGAGGACAGCCTACATCTACATCCACATGACAGCCTGTTGTTACTTATTTAATGTTAAATCATTAAAATGTTTTATACACAACAAAACTATTGTTGGTAAGCCCGCAGGGGGTTTATCATGATTTACAGATATTTGAACAGAGGTAGGAAACTAAATAGTTTGGTCAAAGTTTTAGCTTAAACCAGTGAGTATTTACACCTCCCCCTCAAACACATTTTATCACATATAAATTATCATCATCATCAAAAACTTACGCCCCCGTTCGCACTGTTAAATAAAATTTAATGTATTTCGAAGACAATTTTTTATATTTATTTTTCATTATTTTCAAGTAAACCAATCGCCGGTTGCTAAATAAATCTCTATGAATTGATATTAAAAAGAATTAACTAATTTACGTTTTTAATGTTTGAAAAAGAAAGCTTTCTGCCAGCTTTTATCCTGATTTTTCAAATTTTTTGCATAATTTTTTTACAATATACACAAGAGGTAAAACAGAGTATTAAAAAAATAAAGCATAATTACATAGCAGTGAAATACATATTAATAGTAAAAATAGTAAACAAAAAATTCCACAAAGGCATGGCCTATTTGTGGGTTTACAAGAAAATGTTAATGAATTTTTGCTCCTATAATAAATAAAGGACAATTATAATATTTTTGTGTAACATAAAAAAGAGAAAATAAATATTTTGTAAAAGATAATGTTTTTTTTATAGTTTTTAAAAAGGAAATGAAAAAATATAAAAAAAAAAAAATAATATTCCTTATTATTAAAGGGCAACAAAAGATGTCATAGAAAAAAAGAGTTCATATCTTCAGTTTGATTCCAGGATAGCGCGTGTTTTTAAAAGAAGGAAAATTTTGAAAGTTTGTAATCAATGAAATATTATCAGTAAATAATAATTAAAAAATTTTGGGCCCATAAAATATGCATGTCTCTGTGCAAGCTTCTTTTTACAATGTGGTATTTCTAACACACGATTCCTCCTTTGACTTGATCTATTTGAATTACTTGTAAATAAATTTTGGTTCTTAAATATATATTTTAAACATTGAAAACAAAATATTTGTCTTCGAGCTAAAAGTTCAGCTTCTTGGAACAATCAGAAAGCGGCAAAAGTGCGATTTTTATGAAGCATTATTTTTAATATAATTTTTTGAACAGTTTCTAATGGTTTAATGTGGTTGTTGTAAGTACTCCCCCATCCAATTATTCCATAGGAAAGCGATGACTGTACAAGTGCATAATATACCATTTTAATCGTATTTAGTTGGGCGTAATACATTGCTCTCATAGATAAGAACCAACACCAATACTCCATTGCAAACTGTTAATTTTGGATCGAATTATGTTATAAAATAATAACAAATAATTACATCGAATAAGAGGGAAAAAAATCGAGTTTAAATATTCCTCGACAAAAATATCTGCAAATAACGTTACCATATTTTTTTTCAATTTAAAATGCATGTCTGGGCTTCCCGATACCACGTAATTTTTAGTACACATGACTACCTTTGTAGAATATTATGAAACATGTATTTTGTGTTCAATGTAATTACATTGTTAGCGCACTTTGCATACCCCTACCTTTAAGGAAACCCACCCTAAGTGACTAAGTAAGAAAACTTATCTCCTTTTAAAATTACACAAGAATTAACGGTAAGTTTTATTATAACGTGTCAAGAAAATTTATTACCAAAATTTATAACTTAATAATCTCACTTGAAATCAAAATAACTCCTGAACTTCCATTGTTTCCAATATTAAACTGTAATTTTCTTACAGTACTGTACACAAATATTTATGTGATATGTTGTAAACAGTGATAAATTCTACATTTTTAGTGAACTGTTGCAGTTAGATTAATACATTAAGCCATAATTCATTTGACAGGCGCCGTGGTGCAGTTGGATAGACGGCCAACTGTGAAACGGGCGTCGCGGGTTCGATTCCTGTTAGTTGCAAGAAAAAAAATCCAAGAAATATTTTTTTCTCATTGGTCTGGGTATTGTAATGTATATTTTATTACCTCCTTCTATATCCTCTCTTTCCTTCCTGCTGATAAGCCTCTTGATAGAGATTTAGCGGGTTATTACTTTTTTTTAAAAATACAAAATATTAATTAATTAGAAATTAAAGGGCGGATAAATGCTAAAAATGGTATTGAACAACAATAAAATATCGATCACTTGTATCTTTTCAGAAGAACATTTCCCATTTCTCGACAAACGACATCATTCTTCAGCAATTTCTTTTCTATGCAAGGTACTAGGCTCTACTATGAGCTACCTCTTCATATAAAAATGGTCTTTCCTCGGCCACTTTTAAGAAACGCCTGAAACATTAGAATCGTAACTTCCTTTCATTTTTTTTTTTCTTTACTAAGTTCTCTTCCTGCCTCTTTCCAAACTCATTACCGAATTCCACATTACTCATCATATGGTATTTATAACAAAAACATTTGTTTAAATACCTTTATACGTATCACACAAGCTTTATCTGCCCACTAAAAAGCAATTTTAATGTTAAAATTAATATGTTATATTTGATTAACACAGTACAAATTCAGACTATTTTTTGGGTGGCTGGAAAAAGTTGCTTTTAGCAATATAGCCTACCAAAGTACTCATATCTTTGTAATTGATGTTTAAATAAATTCAAAATATGACTGAAGCATCATTAAGCGTGCTTGCACACACTATAATAACTATTGTCAAGAAATATATATATGTAGTAGAAGCATATGTATATGCATATAAGAGATTTGTACATTCCATTTGAAAAAAAAAATCTAAATTTTTTCTGAGCTCTTAACTCATATTTTTTTATTGTATTTTTGATTAGTCTTAGTAGGTATGTAAATAGTTTATAATAACTTAGTTGGTGTTTATATTTTTAATTTGCTTTACCTTTTTTTGTTACACGCCTGTTTTTTATTTAAAGAACAAATAATAAAAAATATTAATTAACTCTAGTCAAAATACTTAACGAGCCTTGAATACTCGTTTGCAGTGTTTTTGTGTACCTTGCAATACTGTATATAGGTGCGTGACAGAGAATCATCATATCCTGTAATGGAGGAAAATGATCAACTCCGAACATATCTGGATTACTAAATTGTGGATAAGCGTGTGTATTAATATTAATGATAAAGCAATTATTATTTTCATTCCCAGTATGTTAAAAAAGACAAGTCTATGAATCGTATATATTGCCGGTGACGACATACGGACTAGAAACCAGGCGGCCCCCGTGGTGTAGTGGTCAAGACGCTTGACTCACGCACGGAAGGTTCCGGGTTCGATTCCCAGTGAGAACACAAAAAAAAAAAAGTGATTTTTCTCAAGCCTGGGTGCTCTGTGATGTAATTCACCACTGTAATTAGGCCTCCTGGCCTGTTGTGGTGCAAAAAAAAATGTAAAAAAAAAAAATGTAAAAAAAAAAATGTGACACAGAAAAGTCGCCAGAAACTAAAATGCACACAACTATCCATGGAAATACCTATGCTCGGTGTATTTCTAAGAGACATAATAAGATATTAAGAAATAAGACGCCGAATCGCAGTCGTAGATATCATGGATCATGCCGCAAAATTAAAATAGCCGTGAGCAGGACACTTGGAGAGGCAAAATAATGGCAGGTTGACAACCATAATAATAAAATGGAGACCATGGGAAAACAATGGAAGTGTTGGAAGGCTGTGAAAAAGGTGAGTCAACGACGTTGCCTCAATAACCAGTAAAACAAAGACGATAAAAGCGGGAGAAAGGAAGGAATGGAGACGTTTGGTAGTGGTCTTTATTTAGCAGTGGAGAGAATAAGGTTGAAGAGAAAGAAGAAAAACAAATTAACATTAGTCAAACATCCATACCCTGAATACATATATAATGCGCTACGACTCCTTCAGTTATCTAAATATCAAACAAACAAAAATTTTAAAAAAATACTGCTCTAAAGGAAGAGTTATTGCACACATAAAGCATTCGTACATATCTCTTGATTATTTATCGTCGATCCCATTATTTTGATCAAAAGAAAATGATAAGATAAAACTATGTATATCTGTCTACTTGGGACATTCCCTTTATCAAAATCTGCTTCTTGTTGTTTTTTATCTATTCAGCTGACACGCCGTGGACCTCTTGCCGTGAAAAATATAATTTTGTACATCGAAATTCCTCTCCCGGATTAATTTATCAAAAGAGCTTTTATTAAGGTGAGAGGGCCCGAGAACGAGTAATATTTATCTGTCGAGAAATCTCGGCTTTCACTTTTCAGGAGACAAAATACATTAATTTCTCACTAGGTGACCTCCGCAGCTCGGCCCGAAATGGGTCACCCCCCCCCCTCCTTTTTGGTATGGAAAGATAAAAAAATATATATTGTTATACAATATTTTGATTATTTTAAAACGATTTACAAACGGGATATTAAGATAATTAAACGAAAGTAATTAAAAATAAATTATCTAATAGATGGTTTCCTTCGTCATGCCGAAATAATTTCTTAATTAATTATTTACTTTTTTTGTAGATCAACATACATACAATCATACTTATTTTATAATATCACAATTCACATTTAAGGTATTCTCCATCCCTGTTGTAATTCGTTAATCTTAATGACTTCCGAGAGGGTGAAATCCAGTCTTGTGTCTACAAACATTTGAACAAACTTAAATATTGTAATAAAAACAACTGGTCCAAGAAGAAGTTTGAATATTGGAAAATTATGTTTAAGCGTTGCCTAGTTTGTGAAATAATTCAGTCAGATAAATATCTTCACAACAGTAAAGGTTTCAGCTCTTTTACAAAATCAACAAATGGAAGAATTGAAGAAATATGTATGTTCAAACAGTGGACACTTAAACCAGCAAAAAACAGGCCATTAGCCCTGTAAATTCCGTGACATCCATATTCCCTTCTTTGAGGTATTCTCCATCCCTGTTATTATTTTTTAATCTTAATGACTCCCGAGGGGATGAAATCCAGTTTTTTGTCTAAAAACATTTGAGCAAACTCAAATATTGTAAGTCACATGTAGGTCTTTTTTATATTAAACAGTCATCAGTCTCATATGTTTATTGCGTTCAATATGGAATTGCCCTAAACTATCATCTCTCATCAACTTCAGGGTACCTGGAAGAATGACTAGACAGGTACCACCATTTTGTAGCAACAATTCACGGACAGTGTATATTTGTAATGGTGTATTAAATAGACTTCATGAACTCGGCAATAGTTATTCTCACGTTTCTGATATATTTAGTGTAGGGTATTGTTCCTATAGAACAAACCTTTTGAACTTTTTCAAAGATGGTGAATGGTAATTATATTTATTTATTCATGCATTTCATATTATATATATACAGTTTTTTGTTCACTTTGCCTAGATGTGTGAAACAGTATATATGATTTTCTTGTTGTTTTACTGTAGAATGTTTTATAATTTAAACTTTCTACTGAATTGTTTAATTTTCAGGTTAATTTTTTAAATATAAATCTTGTATAATTTTTGGTTTATTTTTTTTTATAAATCTTGGTTATAAGGAAATTCATGTTTTTAAAAATAAAAAAATACTAAGCCAAATATGTTAGTATTATAAATGTTTGTGAAAGACAGATTTACCGTTTATGTTAGTAAAATAAATAAATAAATAAACAAATACCATTATTTTATTGCCGTTATTTGGCTTTGCCACATTGTTTTATATTCTTTTTGTTTAGTTTCTCGTTTACATGTTTTATTGTATAACACATGTTGCTTAGGCCGTATATACAAGTATAATAAATACCCGTCTTATAATTACGCATAGTAATAGATAAAGTAAACAACATTAAATCAATATGTGTCTTTTACTTTTCATAATTAATAGAGTTTAAGTTGGTATTCTTAAAAATAAAAATTACTTTTTAATAAATCTTAAAGACAGAGTCCAGCAGTCTTTTTTGCTTCTAGATTATACAGTGAATTTACAAACTCATTAAACGTGTAGAAAAAAATAGATCGTGTTTAGTTACGTAAGCTTTACTTGATTATAAAATTAGTTTACTTTTTTAACATAAAATATCATTTTTGTTTATTTTTGGATCGATTTTTTTTATTTATTTATTTACAGCTTATTTTACATTATTTGAGACATTAGTTCAAACTCTAAGGAATTAAAGCCCTGCCTTGAGTTGGGACTAATAATCAATTACCATAAATATTTTTTTACCATAAAAAGTAATCACTAACATGTGATTTACATTTACATTTAACAAAAAGAGGTCATATATTCGAAAACTCATCAAGTTGTTTCCTGCTCAGATTTTTCCCACTAAGGGATATCCTGCCCTTAACACCTCTCTTAGAAATAGTGTTTGTCCTTGAGATTTTAATATGCTTTTCCAAAATATTGAACACCTCGGTGAGATAAAAAGAGGTGTCTCTGAACAAAAGTCAAACGAGTAAACATAATTCGTGCACTGGGAAAAGTGCGAATGTTTTGCATAGAGATATTTAAATGTGCTTAAATAATTTGGTCCGCTAAAGTGCATATATTTTTGTGTTTAAAATTTAAAATAAAAAATAAATTAAGCTCACTTATCAATAATAAATAAATAAATACCCACCCACTCACAACGTGAGATTTATTTATATTTTTAATCCTATTTTTAATGCTAATTATTATCAACCTTCGTATACAAAAAATACGAATGTTAAAATTTTTAAATACTACAATACAAAACATATGAACAAAAAAATTTGTTCCACGAAGTAAACCCTAAAATCGAAACAGTTTGAGGTCTCGTGGCTAATATCGATGACTTATGGATAAAAGGTCCAAGGTTCGAGTCCCTCAATCGATTCCCATTTTCTTATAGTGAGTTATTTTCAACTCGTGAAAAATCGCCCAAGAATTAAAAAAAATTGGTGAATTATAAGAAAAAGAATATTTTTTTATAAAAAAATATTTATAAAATGATAATAATGAGTACTGTATTAATCTCTAGATTTTCAATTTTTTTTTAAATTTCTATTGTAACGTTTAAGAGCATTCATATTAATTTATATCATGCTGTCCCTGTATTTTTTTCCAATCTCAATGAATCACGTCTCAAACAATCATTGATCACCATTTTCACATCATTGAACAAACGCTCGTTCAGATGACAAAAAAATCTACAGCTTTATGAGGCTCGTCCGTGACATGAGGTCAGTTTTCTAGTCAGGGGCCTAAGCACGGAGAATTGACAAATTTTCGTAATATAAATTTCATGGAGCCGAAAACGAACGACACGGGTGATATTATAAACGACAAGTTATCGTTTTGGTCCGGTGTTCGATATCCGATAATATCTGGGTTAAATGTGAAATTAAAACGTGTTGTTTAAATCCTAGAAAAGAAAACCTTGTGAAGTTGAGAATTGTCTTGTACTGCAGGGGTTGGTGAGTTTCCCTATCACACTTAAGGTTGTTTACTGTCAAGGTGAACGTAAAATGTTGGTTTTAAAGCTAAGTTTACACTGCAAACTGTTCCGGAAACGTAAAACTAGTCATATTACCTTCAGCATATGAAAATTCCAACACACATATGCCCTGTAAATGCCTAAAATTCAATATTCGCTTCCCTAAAATGTTCTTCGTCTCTGTTATATATGTGTTAATCTTAAAAAACCCCTAGATGGTAAAATTTATCCCTTACATGCAAAAATTTGGGCAAACTAAAATGTTGTTGATAGCAGTGAGTTTTAATTAAACTGTTAACGCGGTGTGGGAAATTGTTTTTTTTTTTTTTAATATGACTGTTCGTCAAAAAAATTAGCTATGCCTAGACTCCGCCATATTTTCGCCATATAAGACTTGTCATAGCTGATTTCGCCACCTCTATTCTGCGCCGAATTTCTACATTAGACACACCGCTGTTTATTATATTTAGCAAAGTAAGATTTGTTAAATATGAGACGCTGTAGTATTATTTTCGGACTGACTCTCAACAACATTTATATCTACCTACCCGTCCTTTCCACTTTCCTAACGCAACTCCGCGTAACAATAATCGCGCGCGTAAGAGCCAGTTAAACACATTCAAAATTCAGTACTGACCTTACACCAAACAAGTGAAGTGCTCCCTACACTAACTTAAATAACCGACCTGTTCTGGCGTCCATTCAGACAGCCAGCTCCAAACACAAGATGTGCCAGCGTTGCGAGACTGCCAGCTTCTCCACCAGGTTCCAGCAACACGTCCCGCCTCAACTCAACAGCAGGTAAGTGGCGTTGCGCAACATTCCCCTTTATCTATACAGTCCACTCTTAATTTTCCTCTTCTGAAACGAGGTATTTTGGACACCTCGTCCACTCCTCAACATCGTCTATTATTTATAAGTCAGTGGGGTTCCATGTTTATTTTTCTCAAAAGAGATGAAACGGCGATAGTGATTGTGCCAACTACCTACGTAACCAATCAACAGGAATCACCGGTAACCCTGGCTATAACCAGTTATCACATGTTATAACATGTAGCGAGTATAATAGGGTTGGCTATCATCCTCACTACATTAGGCAGTCAAACTGGGAGCAGAACGATGGACAAAAACCAGCCATAGGCATTAATAATGACAGTTTTACTCTGGCAAAAATAAGGCCATAACAAAGTGACACGCGTGATAAATTTTTACACGAAATAATAATTTGATTAATGCAAATAACATTTTAATGAATTTCAATTAATATTAATTTAAAAATGACATTTCTACCATTTGCATAGTAGAACGAGAAATAGTATGATTTAAAAACACAAACGAATATTATCAACAATATTTTGAGTATGTCCATATGGTTGTAGACATGACAGGATTTCACTCTCTGGAGAGTAATGAAGAAAATTTTGACTGCTAACATCAAATAATTCAATCATATGAATCTCACCCGCAACAATAAAGGTTTCAGCTCTCTAACTTCACAAATGAAAGAATTGAATTAATATACTCGTATAGATGTTCAAATAAAGGCAGAATGGTGAATGTTATACAGTGTGTAAAGTGGTCACTTAAACCAGCCAATGACTGGCCATAAGCCCTGTGGATGCCTAGTCTTCTATATTGTCTCTAAAGAATTCTTTATCTCTGTTGTAATATGTTTAAATACATATACAATAAAACCATCCATGAATAAATATGCGTAATATGTACATGGTGAATCGGGTTGTGGCCCCGTGGCTAGTGTTGCGGAGTCAAGGATCAGAGGTCCGAGGTTTGAACCCCACTCTACCCCTACCTGATTCCCATTTTCTAATTGTAAGTTACTTACAACTTGTTGAAAATGGCCCCAAAATCTAAATATCATCATCATCATCATTCCTTTTCCGCACCCAATGCTGCATAGGGCACTGGATTGGTGCATCGATCGCAGCGTATCTTGATCATTTTTGTTACATGAAGATAAGATGATCAGTCTTATGCTTAAGATACCAATCCAGAGACAACGAAATTTTCTGGTGTAAAAACACTCTTTTAAATAAATATTTCTTATCAACCATGTCGGGAATCGAACCCGAGACCTCTCGCATGGTAGGCAAAAGCGCTGACCATTACACCACGAGATCGATAAAATATTTGGGTACATAATAAAAACGCAACTATTTCCTTTTTTTTTTAAAAGTTATAAATTCAGTCATGTTTTTTTTTTAAGGAACCAAAACTATGCACTACTTACTCATGTACTATTCTATCTTATGTTAATATCAATTTTTTTCTGTAATCACAGTCCTGGTGGTTGGCTTTATGCTCCGCGGAGTATTTCATATTAGGGGAGACCGAGGAGAGTTGTAACAGAGGAGAGTTAAAACAATGGCGATTTCGAGAAATCTATGATCGATAGTGAACTGGCAACATCACGCATTTATTGTTTTTTTGACGTGCCCCTTGATGAAGTCAGCAACAAAATTATACAAGGAGCGGTTAAGTGTATACGACACCTAGATGGAAAAAAAATACCAGTTTTGGCCAGTATTTCGATAGCCTGTTGTTCGCCATTATTCTGAACAAGCCTGATTTTTTGGGCCTCTTTCTTAATTTATTGAATTTTTCTAATATTCTGCGGCGTGAATTTGAGCTCCGATTTTTTAATCGTTCTTGTTTCAGAGCGCTTAATCAATGTGTACGAAAGACAGATAGAAAGGAAGATAAAGGTATAATGGCTAGCGTAGAAATGTAAAGACTAGGAGGTGACATTACGGGGGTAGAGTCTCAGAAATGTCACATCATCATACAATATTAACCACATTTCACTCTTTCGATTTATAAAAAAACAAAACATACATGATCTGATAATTGCATGGGCTCAAATAATGGAAAAATCATGTCTCTTTAATATATCACGTCGATCAAAATCTGTATTTGTTTTTATTGATATACCACTTTGACCTCGACAAGACTCAAAGAATATATTGCCTCCAATTGATTAAAAAATGGTAGGTATATCTAATTTTGCAACCCACTTAAACTCTCTTAACCAAACTTTTGACAGCGTAAACTATGTTAAATGATTACATTTTTAAAACAAAGGAAAAAATTAGATAAAATAGAATCATTAGAAAAAAATAAGACTTAACTTAATGCAGTAATAACTAACCAACAATTGGAATTATCGAACTCTCCTTTACTTAAACCATTAATTTAATATATAACTACCCTATATTTGATTTATTTATTTTATACTTAAATAATATGATTTACATAAAATTAAATATGAAAATTAATTACTTCATTTCATAAACAAATGCATTATTGAGGTATGTATCTTAGGTATGTTATTTATCTATAATTATGTATACTTCCTGTCATAAAATTAAAGTATTGTGCTAACTTAACCTGTTAAATTGTGCATTTTCTACTCTGTTATATTTCGTCATGTGTTATTTTCCCACCTTTTAAATAATAAATGCTTAATCCCGATTTCGGTCCAATAACTCCCAAAAATGAAATGTTTAGCAAACTAGTTGTAAATATTTATGTTTTTTGTCCCCGGTTAAATTACTTATTTGATCTCCCTATCTCCAAAATATGTTAAAAATAGTATAAAAGCTGTAAACTTTAAAAACAATTTACCAGTCTTGAAGATGACTACTTAGGCAAAAGCGTTTGTTTGTCAAAATAATAAAATGTAAAATCAAACCAAGAAATTTTAATGATAGCTTTATTCATAATTTTATCAAAATCATTAACTATGGAATTTATCAAGAAATATCATTACAAAACGATCAATATTACTTAGACCATTGTCAAAAACTCCACCGAAAAAATCATTTATTATTATCTTTCCGCACTTAATGGGGCATGAGACACTGCATTGCTACACCAATCGCAGCGTATCTTGATCATTTCTGTTACCTGAAAGTAATGTGATCAGCCTTACGGTTCAGTTGTCAGTCCAAGTACTACGAAATATTCTAATATAAAAACAATTTTTAAAATAAATATTTCATGTCAACCATGCCGGGAATCGAACCCGAGACCTCTTGCATAGAAGGTAAACGCGCTGACCACTATACCATGAAACCGACAAAAAGTGAAACAAATTAATAGTAGCAAGATAAAATTTGCCGTGCTATCCGAGACACCTTTTAAGAACGAAATTGCTGCTATAGAAGCCGTAGAAATGAAAAAAAAGTGAAGAAGCGTATTTTCAACGAGGAAAAGAAAAAATCTATGAAACCTAAAGGAAAGGAACCGAAGACGAAAAAAAAACTGACGACGACGCAGAAAATTGTTGTTTTTGCCTGTGTTGCCTCGAGTCCTTTGCACACAGCAAAGCAAATGAGAAGTGGATTCAGTGAATTAAAAGCGTGATGGTCACATGAAGAATGCACATGAGGAGAGCTTTAATATACTAGTCATAATTGCTTAGCGGACTAGATTTGGAACGGAACGTGGTTTGTGACTTTATTGCTGCTCGCATAATTCATAATTACTGCACGATAAAGCCTAACCAACATATTTTTATTGATAAACATACTAACGGTTGATACAGCAGGTAAATTTGTTTTATAAAAATAAAATAAATTTTCTTATATGTAAAAAAAGTATCGTTTTTATTTTTAAAAAACCAATTATAATCCCCAAATATCAAAGTGTTACAATTTACCTTGACCTCTGTTACAACTTACCTCGGTACTAGGAGATTTGTAACGCAGGGAGTTTTTTCAGTTTTAGCCGATTTTCTCGTGGACCTCGATTGTTTTTACCCGTTATTTTATTAAGATTTTATTTTAGCGTATAAAATAAGCAACATTAAAATACAAAGTCCATTGAAATAGATCTATTTTTGGCTTCTTTATGACTATCCGAACAGTGACGACAAATCGGAAATTAATTTTGTCTAAACATCTTAGCGACGTCTGGGCATATTTTTGGCAGTGATAACATTGTGTAAGAGGGATGCAGTCCTTTGTTATGAATCTCTTATTATTTGTGTTTATTTTTCTCAATTTTTCTGTTGTTTGGATGTAGTAAGTTGTGTCTCTTTCTTTGGCGTCTTCGTTTTAAGATTATTTTTGGAGTTTTATGGTATTTTTAATATAACTTGCATTTTCAATCCGTTTAAAATATCTTTTTCTAGAAGTCCGCAATCTTGTCTTTTAATAATCAAATGGTTTTTTTTTTTATTTCTTCTGCACTTATTTATTTTCCAAATGTATCGTTTACTCTCTCTGCTAGTGCTTTTAAATCTTTTTTTTTTTTTAGTAATGAATTATAACGTTGCTGTCTCCAACTTTTTTGAGTCCTACGATTCCAATTTTCATTTAAAAAAGACTTTTCAAACATTGTTTTTTATTTCTTCATTTTTTAAATAGTTTGGAGTTTATATGATTGCAAATTTTGGTGGAGGTTTTGTAGTGTGTGTGGATAATATTTCGGTACTCATGTGATTTTTTGTTGTTGTTGTTTAGAAATCTTTCAGGTTTTTTATGTAGTCTTCATTATTTTCAATGGTCTGATCTCGTTAAGCTATTATTTGATTTTAAAATTTTGCTATTTCGATATTAACTTGTTCTTCCAAAGCTAACAGATTTTGTTCAAAACAAGTTTTATTTTGGAATTTTAACGCTAGTAATTTTGCTAATATCATTTTTTAAATTATAATATTATGTTAGTAAGTTTTAGTATTGTTGTAACCACGGTACTTGATGGTGTATAATTACACACGTCCACTCGCTTCTACTAACAGAAGTGAATAATTATAAACATATCAACTAAATAAAGTTTTCCATTGAAGTAAATTTAATAATACATTGTTTATCCAAGTAAAAAAAAGAAAAACTATCATTTTGAAGTTTACATTTTAAATCTTGTACATTATAAGCATGGAAAAAAATTATTGATTCCCATTTGAAAATATATATATAGATAAAACTAAATTCTTGTCTGTAAAAACTTGGACACCCTCGAAATATTGCTAACCATCTACTTCCTATTAAATGTGTATATCCTTCAAGATAAGGGTTCTAATCCAATCAATCATGGATCGTTGATTGAGCTTCTCAAAACAGTCGTGAGCTAATATGAGCGAATAACGTATGTAAATCGGAAGTTTCTAAGGACCAAATTTGCATCTATTCAATCATCCGAGATTCAAATTACGCAACTCCATATACGCACCGTGTTTGTAAACACGGCTCCAAACTGTGTGGGAAGCGATTGTTATAAATTCGAAATGAGTTGTGTAATTTTATGCTCATTAGTATAGGATATTAGTAATTTTAGATACTCGGAAGGGAATAAGTGTATTGATTTATTGTTATTATTGTTATTTAAGATTACGTTGAAGGCTATATAAATAAAAAAATGTTTTACGATATTTATTTCAGCTTTGTAATAAGAGAACAGAACGCAGCAAACTCCGGCGACAACTGTCATTAAGCTGAGGCGATACGGTTGGCTTGGCCATGTACTGCGAATGCCTCTTAAGAGCCTTAACCAAGCTTGCCTATTTTACAAGGCATCAGGTTCTCGACGTCTTGGACGTCCACTGCTGACTGTTCGTCGGCAGTTTATGACAGAACTTTGGGACGAGAACACGACTTGGGAGGACGCAAAAGAGTTGTAAACCGATAGAGATGCATGGAGGCTCTTGGTGGATACCATATGCTCCCACTAAGGAGTGGACATGGAATGATGATGATGATGATTTCAGCTTCTGCCTTCATTTCTTGTACAAAACGCAAGCTTTCATAGGTGAATTGTTTCACAAAAACTAGTTGATATATTCTTCGATCGCCCCGCATTTTATTTAATGAGGAAGTTTAGCCCTACGGAAATTGAATATAAAATATATATTCTTACGCGCGGTATAAATTAAATCATTAAATTGCAAACTGAATTTTCTTGAAAATGTATGACAAAGATAAATTAAGTGGCTTTAATATAAACGAGCTAGTTGGTATGACGTTACTAGTTCGTCCGAAAAAAAAATAGAGTTGTGATAACTCACCGAGAAGGAGAAGAGAACTTGAAACGTCACACGCAAATTCATTTAAAAAAAACAAAACTTCAAAAATCAAAGCGCTGATAATATGATATTTACAACAATGTTTTAAGTATGTCCAAATTCTTGAAAACTAGATGGATTTCCTTCCTAGGGAGTTATTCATTTAGAAGGTAATAAGGAAGTCTGGGCATTTACAGGGTCTATGACCTGGTATTGGCTTGTTTAAGCGGCCACTTTTCACACGGTGTAGACTTCCATATTCAACTGTTGCAACAAATTTAAATATGATATCCATGTTTATATATTTTTTTATTAAGTTTAGTTTAATAGTCTATTAACAAATAATAAAAAAACCTATGAACTTCTTCTTGCGCACGCAAAGAAACGTTTGCCAAATTTTTTTTCATCGACCCACAGCGTCACTGAAGAGAACTAATTTGGAGATTTCTGCATCCGCATTCCTGTCTGATCTGACTCTTTCCTGACTTTCTAAAGGTTGGATATTCATCTTAACCGTACTTCTATTAACATACCGTTTTCGTCCGCGTCTTCCATCTCCGCATATCGAATTTTTCTTTAACACAAAATAACCCAAATAAACATTTCTGTCAAATATCCCACGCAAATTATTAAGCACTTTTAATAAAAAAAATAGTATGTTTAAATTTACTTCTTTTTGCATGCAAAAAACATTTTTCATCGCTGTAAAGGCAAATCGTTCGCAACGAATACATTGTCAAAAAGCTATTTTTAAACTGGAGGTATATTTCGTTTTCCTTTCTCATGGTCTAAGTGATATGAATCCCCTTAGGATATTAAGAATCTCCTTTCTCACATTTGACATTGACGTTTGACAGAAATTTGTTGACATGGCGTTGTTTCGAAACAGGTTCGAATGGGAAATTGTTGAATTGTCTCTAAATTAAATATCGATAGATATTTATTATTATTTATTTTATTTTGTTTATTAAGAAAAACAACAGCAATACAAAAAAATATACACAACATTATAAAAAAAAACATAAAATAAAGCCAAATCAGTTTTCCACATAAATACAATTATAAAAATCCAGTTCAGTTAAATATAATTTATAGAAGTGCATGTGTGCGAGTTTTTTTTTGTGTGTGAGGATGCGTGTGTAAAAAAGTGGAGTGTGGTTTTGGTAAGTATGTGAATATGTGTGTGATTGTATATGGGTGTGAGGGTAGGTTTAAGGACAGGGTAAGTGTGTATTTGATATGAGTGAATAGAAACAATTTAAAATTATAATGTAAAAATATATAAATATTTTTTTTTTATAACGAAACATAATTTTTTTCAAATAATAGTTTTTTAATTTTGGTTTTAAAAGTGAGTTTACTGCAATTAAATATTTCTATGTTATTGAAAAATAAATTATAATTACGCGTCAAGCGAATCAGAGGAGAGTTCTGTGCATAGTTGGTGCGAACTGTGGGTACATGGAAAAGAGATAGATTCGTGTGACGGGTGCGGTAGCCAGGTACGTTAAGGGCCAACTCAGAAACCAGAACAGGACTATCAAGACGTCTATTAAGAATGTCATGTAAAATACCCATATCTAATAACAAACGACGATCCTCAAGACTAAGTATATTATGTTTATGACAAGAAGTTTTATAGTTAAGGTCCGTAAATCTGGATCTCCAATTGAGATGTCTCAAAAATGTTTTCTGAATATTTTCAAGCCTATTATATTATATGTAACACTTGTACATTTAAATCATCTGATAAGAAATGGCTTTTGACGAAAGCGTATATTTTAAATTCTGTAATGTCCTGCCGGTAAAACAATTTTGTGACTACAAATTGATTGTAGATCACTTTGTTGATCCGGAATATAAAAAAAGAGTTTCCCACACTCACAACACTAGATTAAAAACTAAGGGCTCCCTGTCTGTTCCCCGAATTACAAATTACTTCGGAGAGCGAACATCAAATTCCGTTGTTCCAAGATTGTTCGATGATTTCCCACAAACCATCATTAACATGAAAAATCTTCAAACGAAAAAAAAGAACTAAAGAAATATCTTCTAGATACTTTATAATCCTGCAACTCAATCATATCGATTTTGGTCGATTTATTCACGGTTTTCTTGAAAGAAAAAATACATTAAAAAAAACTCTGGCGTTAAAAAATGACAAGTAAATTCTTTCAGATGAATCTCACCCACATCAATGAAGGTTTCAGCTCTTTTGTTTCACAAAGGTCAACAAATGTAAGAGTTGAGCAAATGAAAATATTCAAATATATGCAAAATGATGAATATTACTCAGGTAATGCCTAGATTTTTATATTCTATTCTCAAAAATTATTTTTTTCTCTGTAGAAATATATTTAAATGGTAATATTGCAAACAATTTTACGACTATTTCTATTTTTTTAGACATGCACTATGATTCTACAAAAACACTAACTTTACTCATTAAATCGGTAGCCTATTCCTCAGAGATTGTGTGTTTAATTTGCATTATATTGTTTTGTCTTGTTTTGTCGGTCTCGTGGTGTAATATTCAGTGTATTTGTCTACCATGCAAGAGGTCTTGGGTTCGTTTCCTGACATGGTTGATTTGAAATATTATTTAAAAGGGTGTTTTTACACTAGAATATTTCATAGTCCTTGGACTGGCACCTGAAGCGTAAGACTGATCATCTTACCTTCATGTAACAAAAAAATGATCAAGATACGCTGCGATTGGTGTACCAATACAGTGCCTTATGCACCATTAGGTGCGGAAAGGGAATGATGATGATGATATTGTTTACTTCACTGACCTTTACATATAGTTTAACTTGTAAAACTCATAAGTCCAAAACTTACTTTTTTTCAATGGAGAATAAAAATTCAGTAGCGAATTGAAACAAAGAATTGTTTTCATTTTTTTTGTTTGTTTAATTCTAGGCTGTACGAATCTACAAGTTTTATAAGCGTATAGATTAATGATAGTCCTAAAAAAGGCAAAATATCGTTTTTGTCTATTGGCAGACGAGTTTTAAAAGTTAGGGTGACGATATTCTTGTCAGATTTTGCGTATAGTTAGGATTGTAGCTACCGCTCCAGTTGGAGATTGACAGAAAAAACGAAAATAGCATTCAATGCGTGTATTTATTACATGATTAATAAGGTACTTCACATTGTGAAAGAGCGCGAGCGTAATGGCGATGACGAGTTGAACTAACTGCGTTTGGTATACATGAATTAAACGGAAAAGAAGACTCATGGTCTTGAAAGCACTTTCAGTTATGTGGAGAAATGTATTTTCACTGACTGCGTTTGGACTACATGTTGGAATTGACTCACTTAAGCTGATTAGGCTGACTGACGTTACCACGCCCTGCTTATGCCGCGTTCCTATGTTTTTCATTTCTCCATGGTGGAAATTTAGTTTATGTACTCCAGAGCCTTGCTTTTATGTGTATGGATGTATTATATGCAATACGGTTACTCTTGCAGAATACGATGTATTAAATTTAATGTAAATCTCTGAGTTGCTTCTTCGGTCATTGCTTTGTATTTCAGGCAAAAATTTTTGACACGTGTGTGTGTCATCGATCACTGGTCTTTGATCCCCACATTAATTTATATTTTTGTCTTTTACGCATTGTTTTATACACTCTTTTCTACATATTAGTTAATCCAACGGCCTTCTACATATTGACCGTCAATGTAAGGTCGCGAGACTTAAGACATTATGAAATATGCTCTGTAAATGCCTAGACTTCCTTATTCCTTTCTCTTAAATATTTTCCATCACTGTTCTTTATTTTGACCTTAGGGGGTGAAATCTAGTTCAAGACTACAAAATTTGGACAAGTTTAGTGTAGTGTCAAATGCGTTTAGTTTTAGTTAATTATCCAATGTTTTGAGTATGTCCAAATGCTTGCAGACTAGCTGGATTTTATAACAATAAAACATAACATGCCCTGTAAATGCCTAGATTCCCACATTCTCTTCTCAAAAATGTTTTCCTTCTCTGTTGGAACAAATTCAAATATAAACAACTCTCTAGGGAGAAAATCCATCTAGTCTGCAAGCATTTGGACATACTCAAAACATTGTTGAATTAACTACCTGGTAAAAGAAGAAGTATGTAAAATTGGAAAATTGTTTTCGGGCGTTGCTTAGTAGGTGAATTGGTTTAACCAGATGAATCTTACCCGCATAATATAGGTTTCAGTTCTTTTACTTCACAAAATTCAACAGATAGAAGAGTTGAGGAAATGTGGATGTTCAAACATAGTCAGAATGGTGAATGTTACAAAGTGTGTAAAGTGGCCACTTAAACCAGCCAATGACAGGTCATAACCCCTGTAAATGCCTAGACTCCCATATTTTCTTCTCAAAAATGTTTTCCCTCTCCGTTGCAATAAATTTAAATTTATTAAAATTATTATATTAAAAACTTGCTTAAATACAATTTATGTAGAAGTACGAGAGAAATTCGCTCCAAAACAAACTTACCAACCAGAATCGGGTAGTGGTCCTGTGGCTAGTGGCTAATGACTGTGGTTCGAATCCTACTCTACCCCAACTTGATTCCCATTTTCTAATAGTGAGTTACTTACAACTCGTTGAAAATGGCCCTCAAATTGAAATATTTGGGTAAGTCATAAGAACGCAAATATTTCTTTTTTCAACAAAAAAAAAAGAATCCAACTTTCAAACCAAAAAATGAACTATTTTGTTTCACGAAGACTACCAATATAAAAAAAAATTGAAACGAACTTGAAAATATCAGTATTTCTAAAATTCACCCGCCGTTATTTTATTTATTTATAGGCGGACTGACGGATCAAATCAAATCCAACACTATCACAACTTGATTCTTATTTCATTTAAAATGGCCCCCAAATAATTAAATCTTTGGATAAACCATAGATACGTAAAAATTTCATCAAAAAAACTGTATATTTTTATGCCAGAACAACTAAAGACGAGTAGGTACTCGTATCTCACTTTATCACTTTTGGCTGGGGTTAACCTGATGTTTTTATCGTCAGTTATAATTCTCATAAGGTTTTTTTGCCCAATATATTTTTAGTATACTCATACGTGATCCAAAGTTTACGTTCGCTTTATTATAAAAAGTTTACTGTTCACCTTATAAAAATGAAAATAAGTTTCGTGTTAAAATCTCGCGAACCATCAGCAATAAAAACATATGTACTCAATGTAATTTGCATTTTTTATTTCATTTAATTCATATTACTGACAACCGAGTTTTGTCAACCGACAACCAAATTTTGTGACCAACGCTAAATTTGTTCACTGACAACCAAATACTTTTTCATTTTGATTTTATTTTAAGGATTAGTGTTTACGAATAGTTCATTCTTACTTAAATAATGGATCTTTGATGCAACATTTTTGAGAAGAGAATATAGAAGTCTGTGCATTTACAGGATTTGTGAACTGTCATTGGTTGATTTATGTGGCCACTTTACACACTGTAACATTCAGCATTCTACCTTTGTTTATGCATTTGCATTTCCTCAACTCTCCCATCTGTTGACTTTTGTGAAGTAAAATCCAGCTTGTCTACAAACATTTTTAAAATAGTTGAAATGAAATAAAACCATCAACCAGCCAATGACAGATCTGAAACCCTGTAAATGTCTAGACATCCATATTACCTTCAAAATGTTGAATTCCCATCTCCATTTAATGATTTTTTAATACATTAAAATACTATTTGTCTTATAAAAATCCACTATGAAACATTATAATAAAATAAATAAAACTTAATACTTTAAAATAAAATAAAACTTTTAACTATAAAACTTACACTAAAAACTACAAAACATTATAATAAAATAAATAATATAAATAAATAAATGTCTAAATGCTTGTAGACAGGCTGGATTTCCTCCCTTTTAGATCTTAATTTGTTGTAGCAGAGAGGAAAAATTTATTAATTTATACAAAATAATTATTAAACCCTGTCACATCCGAAAACACAATGATCAGTATGGGCAAGAAGACATATTAACATATTTAAAAAAATATTTAGGACAAAGAAAATTTAAAAAAATAAAATATCAAAAAAACAAATGGTTGCTTACTTATGCAGGGGTTAGGGGAGCGCGACCCAGTCTCAGATTCCCCCCTCCCTCTCCTCGTTTCTCCCCTGAAGAAGTAAGAAACCATTTCCTCTTTTTGATATTTTATTTTTAAAACTTTTATTAATTCTAAAAAAAATATTTTAATGTGCCAATATGTCTTCTAGCTCATACTGATCATCGTAGTTTCAGATGTGACAAGGTTTTATGAACACCTGTATATATTACAAATAAAACATATCCCTGATTCTATGAGGCCAAGATCCCTGTGTTTAAACGGGATTGAACATAATGGAAAGGAAAAATTTATTATAAAAAAAACATTTATTTAAGTGTCTTCCTTACTAGGATAACCTGTTCTCAGGAGGACTGGTTAAAATTTTATTTACAATGTTCACATGCCACTCAAATATTTTTTATATACATTTTTGTGTGCATCAGCCCGATTATGAATGGTTTTTTTTTAAATTATATGTAATCTTTTTAAAAAAATTTTTTGGGGAAAGCGTTTACAAGAAAACAGCGTATTTTCGTTCATCACATTTTTTAAACTTAAGCTTTAAACATAAATATATATTCATGCACCATAAAGGTTGGTTCTAAGACTTTATACGCTGTCTATGAAAAATCTTTGTCTTTATATAATTGATCCACATATTATTTCTAATTATCATTATATTTATTCATATAACTTTTATTGTGTACACTCAATTGGGAACTAGGCTTTTCATCGAATCCCAGAATTCAATTGAATGGCTAGGCCATTCGTTGAATGAATTAAGATACCTCAACGTTCAACGTGTTTGCTGGCTGAAAGCCACCGGGTCAGGTAAAAATACATTTAGTTTTTAATAAAAGTAATTAATTAAGCAATTGACTAAGTTATGTTAAAGATTGTGTTTGGTGAAAATATAAATATTTTTTATTGTTAAACTTAACCCAATCTATATGTACCTAACAAAAATTCACATAACAAAATTAATTTTAAAATAAAACAATCAATGTTGTTGTATTGAAATTAAAGAGGCTTAGCGACGTTCAGCCCTTTCGTTAAATGTTGTGTTCAACATTTTGGCTAAGTGTCCATCACCCATTCAAATGAATGCCGGCAATCAATGAAAACCCTAGCAGTCAATTGAGTGGCTGATTTCACTTTTTGTGGGAGACTCATATATCGTATATTTATTATATAAATAATTGTCTAATTATTATTTATGTTCTAGTGACATTATGTGTTCTTAATATGTTTTTATAATTATCTGTGCCTTTGTACTTTAAATACGTCTGATAATAAATATTTCATTCACGTATTTCGTAAATTACAGTTATTATTAATATATAAAAAAAAAATCTTTAATGATGTTTTTTATCTTTTGTGGCTATGACGTAACAAAAGTGTTTATAAGATTAAAGACTTGATATATCTGTCTTGTTTATTTAAATCACGAAGCTTTATTTTTTGTAATCTTCAAATTAACATTTTCGTATCGGATTTTCAAAGTTAAATTTGTATATATGCTGGATTTTCATACAAAAAATATTTATCGCATAATAATGCGAAGAATAATTACCTGAATGAAAGTGATGCCAATACCAAGATAAATATGTTTTACTGCGTAAGAAAGAGCGCGAGAATAGAACTTATAACAAAGAAGACAGAGATGCTATTATGTGGCCGGTGTTTGTGTGAAAGAGACAAAATAAAAGAAGAAATTCGTGCAATAAGTCGGTTATTGGCAGTAGGCTAGAGTGCAAGTTGGTTATAGAACATGCAAATTTATGGTTTTTATTTTATTTTGCTTTCTTCTTCTTCTTCTTATCAGCTCGTTTCTCTCCACTGCTGGATATAGGCCTCTTCCAATTTTTTCCATGTTTTTCTGTTCTGTTCCTATCCAAAATTTGTCTTTCCATAGACCGCTGAGTGCACTTAATTTTGTTAAAAACTTCTAGCAGTCAGTGACATGGTTTCAAGACCGTGTGTTGCCACCGGCAGAACACAAGAGTTGTAGGCTTTGATCTTAGGATTATTTGAGATTTCCTTATTTCTGAAAACGTGTTTCAGCTTTCCAAACGCAGCCCAACTTAACCCGATTCGTCTATTCAGTTCCGCAGTTTGATTAAATTGGATTTTGTGCCCAAGGTAAATGTACTCGTCAACAGCACCGATAATTTTACTTCCGGTACATATGTTAAGATATTGGACTCAAAATCTTGGTTTTGTCTATATTTATTTCCAGACCGATCTTTCTAGAGGCTTCGTATAATTCTTTTGTCATAGATTCCAGTTCATTTACCTCTTTACTTATTATTACTATATCGTCTGCAAAATAGTGGTGATTTAGATACTTGCCACCTATTTTAATGCTTTTGTTATTTTAATTCAGTATCTTAAAAACGCCTTTTACGTATTTTGCTATAACAGGCATAAATTATATTTATAAATTATGGAAAATAAATTATTCAACCGAATGCCTATTTTTTTTTATGTCTGAACTTCAGAATATTCTATATTTTGCTTATGTTAACTAACACAATGCTACATCATCGAGTGTACACGAATTTTGTAGCATAGCTTTTCAAGAATTAAAAATGGCAAGGAACTGTTTTTTTTTTGCACCACAACAGGCCAGAAAGCCCAGTTACAGTGGTGAATTACATCACAGAACACCCAGGCTTGAGAAAAATCACATTTAATTTTTTTGTGTTCTCTCCTGGAATCGAACCCGGAACCTTCCGTGTATGAGTCAAGCATCTTGACCACTACACCGCGGAGGCCGCCGTTATTTTAAAATACAAAAAATCTCCATCTTAAAACAGGCTGAGCTATGTTAGCTAAAGATTTACCTAACCAAAGAAAACTCCACGTCAATGTTAAATCGCTCAAGTATTATAAAGATAACCCGGTAATAAATTTGTATGTAGGTATGCATAAAAAAAGTGTTTTTAATAAATTTAAAAACATTTTTTTGAATGTAAAGTTTTCCATTAAAATATCTTTTAAACCGTTGTCGGGTCGCCATTTATGGCAAATGCCCCCAGCCCCGTGCATAGAATTCTGATCTTTGGGCGTGATACAGTAACTTTCATAGTCTGGCCGGAAATTATTAATGCCTCAATCTCTGGTTACTTTTGAATTCAGAATGTGTTCTTGAGGGGATGTTTCTATGAAAGGGATGGCGTAGTACCTACCCCCTCGCAAAACATATCAAGGGAAAATTCAGATCAATAAAACAAAAATCGCTCGCTTTTTAATAGTACAGAAATGTTAGTGAAAGTCGTCGGAATTCATTGTATTTACTATGGAAATGAAATACACGAATAACTCCGCACGCGTAAGTGTATTTTTATATAATATCTTTATTTTTAATGGTGTAAATACCAAATTCTGTGTCCAGGCGGAAAAAAAATACAGTTATTCGTGTGAATTAGTACCAGAACCTTAAACAGGTTAATTAATTCATTGTTCATATGTTCTGGGTGTTAATAAAACTTATTAAAAGGAATTAAAAGTAAGAATTCAAATAAATAGTATGAAAAACATGCTCAAATGCAAAAAACCATTTTCAAAGAGGATAAATATGTATATATATATACTAAGGAATTCAAAACAAAAAAGAAGGTAACAATAAAAAATGTAAGACAATAAATTAAAGTTAATTTAAAAAACCACTTAAGAATACATACTAATGTAAGAAAAGCAATATTTTATTTTTAAAAGCAATTCTACAAGTAATACTTACTTACTTACTTACTTACTCAAATGAAAGACATAACTCCCACAATACATCACATACAAATAATATAATCACTAGATCCTCAAAACATAGACAACTTAAACAAATACAAACTAATACCACTTTAGGACAAAGGGATTTTGAGTATTATTCAATTAAAATCTATAACCTACTTCCACTATCTATTAAAGCAATTAGTAATGAGAAAATATTTAAAAAGGCTATAAAAAAATGGATAGTGGAGCTAGGTAGAAGTAAAATGGATTGTCTCATTCGCCCATACCAATACTGAATCAACTACTTCACAACTGTATAGATTATGTTAGGTTTTTGTTATTTTCATTGTGTGTTTTGTAATATAAATAATATAGATGTACATAAATACCTTGTTTTTAAAACTGTCTGAATATTTGTTAATTATGTTTGTTTTTTAAGTTAGTCTTCTTTTTTTATTCAAAAAACTAAATCGTTAGTATCCTCGGCACGGGAAACCCCAGTGAGGTCTCATTATTTTTATTATTAATTTTAGTTTGTAAGCGAAAAATATGAATAAATAAATAAAAAGTAGTTTAAAAACATAAAAATATCTTTTTTGTTGCAATAGAAAGGAAAAAAAAATTGAGAGGGGAATATGGAAGTCTAGACATTTACTCGGCTTACGACCAGTCATTGGTGAGATTCATCCGACTGAACCATTTCACCTAACAGGCAACGCCTGAAAACAATTTTCCAATTGTTATACTTTGTCTAATACCAGTAAGCAAAAATGTATTGAGTATGTCCAAATGTTTGTAGACAAGCTGACTCACCCGCATGATTAAGAATTTAGCTCTTTTACTTCATAAAAGTCAACAGATGGATAGTTCAAGAAATGTGGATGTTTAAACATGGACATAATGGTAAATGTTGCACAGTGAATAAAGTGACTACTTTAACCAGCCAATGGCAAGTCATAAGTCTTGTAAATTTTTAGACTTCCATATTCCCTTCTCAAAATATTTTCTTCTCTTTTGCAACAAATTTAGATCTAAATAACTCCCAATGGAGGAAATCAAACCTGTTTGCAAAAATTTAGACACACTCAAAACATTGTTCATATAATGACATACTTAGAGTGCCTAATTAAAAGAAAAAAGAACGGTTTTTCTAATAATCTTTAAAATTTGGAAAGGCAATATTAAGAGAAAATTTTATACTAAAGGTTTATTTTCCCGTGGAGAGAGTAGAAGTGTTTTTAAAGGGGTTTCTAATATCTTCATTTAAATTCAAACAAGTAAACTCCTAGTCTGATTGGAATGCAAAGCAAACCCCACAAATCTCTTCACCGCTTAAATACACTATCCTTTAGTCTTTTTTTTCTGGAAATAGTGACGTCAATATCCATCCTGAATTCCGCCCATATTGTAGAGAAGATTTAAATAAGAGGTCACGTTAGTATAATTTATATTAAGGGCAATTTAAAATCTATCTTTTTTCATAAACAGAACAAATAAAAAATATGAAAGCTTTATTTTATTCATTATACTAAACAGGTGACCTATTTTATTTTTTTTTTCTTTTGCAATTTAAGTGGTTTTTGCACGTCAAAAAAATTCTTTACCATCTTCGTCACATAAAAATATTTGTGTAAAAAAAATACCCATTTCATTTATTCAAGAAACATTTTATATAATTCTACAATTGAATAAATATGTTTCGTTTACTTTTTTATTACGTAAAAGAAAAGAAAAACAATTCTTCTGTACTGTAATGAGGAGTGACGTCTTATAATGATGTCATGTCATGATGATGTACGTAATTTTTAAAACTAATAATAATACACAAAATGTACGGTATTTTTAATGAATACCATTTAAAATTGACTGTAAATATATTATATAAATTCTTTCATAAATATTTTTTATTTCTAGAAGTAAAATTCGTTTGCTTTTTTTATTTCGTTAAAGAAAAATATTTCACTGCATATATAATTATGTTGTCATGTTTTTAATGTAGGAATTAAGATTTTACTAATATTATTCTAGAAAACAAAATATGATTAAGTATGACGTGGTCGTTATAGATTGGAAGTAAGCAATTATTTATTGATAATGATTTTTAATTAATTTATTGAAAATGATTTTTTAAGCAATTATTTATTGATAATGATAACCCAGAATTTCTTAAATAATTGCATTAAATTTAAATTCCTTAAGTAATAGAGAAATTCGTTACATAATTAATTAGTTTAGTCGTTTTGCAAAAATAATTTTCCCGATGCAATGATATAATTTTTCAGGATAGAAAGTAGCTTGTAGCTATTGCCGGTGCTCCAACTATCACTTTTAAAAAAAAAAAAAGACAATTTGTTGATTTGTGGCGAAGTCGTATTGTTTTATTCTGATTGCAAATCCAAAATCCTAACACAAAACCAAAACGAAAAGCAAATAAAACTACCATAAATAAGTCAATTAATATTGAAATTGGAGTTATTTATTTCTAATTGATTATTTTTGGCGTCCCACCTTGCCACCTACTCATTTTTAAATAATCTTGCTCATTTTATATCGTTGGATTTTTTTTATTAAGGGATAAAAAATATGTCCTATTTTACTTCTGACTTCACGGGCTATCCCTATGCAAAAAAAATGTCTCAGTTGACATAAACAAACAAACAAACACACTTTTGCATTTATAATATATTGATGTAAAATATTTAACGATTCTATTATGTACCTAGCTGCCCAAATCCTTAAAACTGATTTTTTAAATATTTTTTTCTCTCTTTTTCGGCTTTTTTTAAAAATTTTATTAATTTTTTTTTATATACCAACTTTACTTCGAAACACAGTTCTATATTTTATTTCTTTATATTGTATTTTGTATGTTTTATATAACTTCCGTGTATGTAAAAGCGTTTTTGGCATGAAAAATTAAAAAATAAATAACCAACTTCTAACGGTTAACTCAAATCCTAAATGCACTTTTTTATTTGTAAATCATACAAAGAAAAGTATTTTAAAATGCATAATGCAAATTAATTACATTCCAAAAAGTTACTACAGCTTAATTTGGGATATAGATTTTTTTTTAAAGCACATATTTATAACAACAAAGAAACAAAGCAAGTTAAAAAATTTTATAACTTAAAATATATCAAAGAAATATATAACCAAAAAAATGTTAATAAACAAGCAAAATAAATATAAATAAACGCTTTCAAGAACGGAGGAAGTCGTAAATCTAGGATTAAGGGAAATAGGGTCGTTAACATCACATGCTAGCCTGACGTTTTGAAATAAAATATTCTACTGTGCCTATAAATACAAACGAAATATGTGTGTTTACTTGGTTCACCGACAAGCTTATCAAAAAATTTAACGTACTGTACACATTTATTTTTGTGCAACTACTAAATTGATATGTAAAGTGCAATGAGAATGTTAGTTATTAAACATTTATGACTTTAGTATAGTGTTTTGGAAAAAAAAACGGGTACGTTTCGAAACCAGTAGCCTAGTGTGGGGAGTAGAGAGTGAGGGACGAGAATGTATTGTTGTATACCGTATGTCCGAAAACGACAAACAAAACGAAAGGCTTATTTTGTCTTAATTTCTTTTCGTAAGTTCGTTCGTTCGTTATATATCCATCTCACTCTTAGGCAATCAAAATCGTGTTTCACTCGCGTTCCTTCTCATACGAAACGAACGAATTTACGAAGCGATTTAGTTACAAAATAAGGGCACCGAGCGCGTTTTTGGTTTTTGGATAGTCCAAACTAACATAACTACTACTACTACCATCACGCCATTTCCCCATAGGTGTAGGCAGAGAGAATGGACCGCCACACACGTCTATCCTGGCATACACATTCATACATCTTGTCATACATGCCCTTTGGTTCTGTCTGCTTTTGACATGACCAGACTTAAGATTTTGGTTTATCTGATCATGCCACGTCTTCCTTGGTCGTTCTCGTCTCACGTTGCCGTTCATTTTCGCCATATATACTTGTTTTACCATTCTTTCGTCGTCCACTCGTTCCACGTGACTAAACCATTTCAGAGACCCTGTCATATACCCGTATGCAGAGACAAAACTTAATGTGAGGAAAGTTCATTATATTGTCTTCACCTTCAGGTTATTCTTCGCATTTGAGATTAGAATGTACTATCCTCACCTTAAGTTTTGTCTCTGCATACGGGTATTAATCTTATCAATTATATTTCATTTAAATTATTTATTGACAATTCTCTGAAGATGCCCATTAAAGGGTAAAAGCGCTAATTGGTCAAAATAAATAAGTGGAAGTGTACCAAGTATTTTTCAAATTAATAACTTATATGTAAATATAAGTTATTACATCATTATCAATTATACTTGACTCAGATTTACACTCTCGCCTGATTTCATCATTTGTGACCCTGACATACATTGATTTCCCATACATTCGTCTAAGAGATCGCATTTCAACCGCGTAAGAAAAAAAATTACTAAAGTGAAACAATGAGGACACGCCAATGGTAAATCTATGGTGAGTAAAAAAACATTTCTCCAGTGCCATAATCCCGGGAAAAAATACGGGAATACGTTTGTGTGACGAAAAGAGAGACCGCATTTCTTCCAAATACTTTTAAAATAAAAAATGTGTTATGTTTTAAGATTGATTGAGCAAAACCTGATTTTCTAAAGATTATCCTGATTGTTAAACGAGAAAGTAACACGAAACAACGTCAAATTAAAAAGCAATCAAATTTACTAACGAGGTAAGAAGTTTGATACTCGCAGTGTAATTATATTTATTTTATATTTACCCATTGGCACCCTCTATATACTCCTGTATCAGAGGCGGTTCCTTAGTATGTGCATAAGTGCAGTGCACTGCCAAGTTAAAATTTGTGTAAATAAATTAGTAATATTATTGATAGTAAAAATATGTTATAAGTAGGTAGAAAGAGACAGGGATTCGTTGCAATATTATACACGTTAACATCATAATATTCGATACTAGCGCCAAAAGATCTAGCGAAATCGACTCTAGCGGACGATTTTCTCATCTTATCTACGCATGCGCAATCGTCCCAGTGCATATTCTGTTTTGCACAATCTTTTACCCTGAATTTGTAAGAACTATATTATTTCTGCTAAAATCGTAATTTGAGCGAGACAGACAATACTTCGTACCGATGAATTGTGCGTTAGAGGGAGAAGATAATATACATATTCCGGACATTGCCGACGCATGCGCAGATTTTAAGTTCGTTTGAAATGTCACTATGAACATGCGTAATGACATGATATTAGTACAAATTTAGTTAACTATAACGTGCGTATTATGTTATGCGCATTTAGCGTTTCTAGTTCCGATGCGCGGGCTGTCATACCAGTGCTCGTTTATCACGTTAGACCTATCATATTATTATAATATGATTGAACTTGATAATATACAAGTTGACAACATGTAAAAAAAATGCACTGCGAATGGTTTCGGTCAGGAGCCGCTAGTATCCTGTATACACTTCTTCAAGTATCCAAGTTCTTCAACTGCAACGTACCTCCATCATTCTTTGTTAGGCGTAGGTTAGATTATCAGTCTTACGCTTCAGGTGCCAGTCCTGAGACCATGAAACATTCTAGTGTATAATACATTTTTAAATTAATGCTTCATATCAACCATGTTGGGAGTCAAACCACGAGGCTGATCGGTAGGCCGAAGTTACTATCGATAAGTACCTATATGAAAAAACAACAATTAGGAGTTACGCGAGAATACATGAAATATTTTTTTTATTATATATCGGATTACGAATGATGCGATTATGCGAGTGTTTTTATTTTCTATTCTATGATAGCACACAAAATTGTATGTTACCAAAATAAACGAAGAAGGAATTTTAAATGGCCCCCATTCACAATCCTCTATAAATGACTTGTACCTCTTTATCTTTAGATTAGTGCGTTTGTAAAGTTTATCTCATAGCATTTTTATTTTTATCCAGAGCGCGAAAATATAAACGGTGGAATCCATAAAAGACCACAACTTAGTAATGTTAATAAAAAAAACTATGGTGATGTTGTTGACTTGATAATAAAATACTTTAGACTTTCGGCCTGTACGGTTTGATTACCGGATTTGAGTTCCAACAAGTTCAGATATTCGATGTTTACTGTGGCAAATCAACAAAAGTTTATGTTTATTATCTCAGTGTATGGGTCTAAAATCACTACTTTAACAACATCCATTTGATCCAAAGAATTGTGTTGTGTAATTAGATAAATGTTTTCTTAGTTATAAGTTATTCTATGAATAGCAACATTAAGCTAAAGGTACAAGATAAGAAAACGCAAGAAAGAAATATCCACTTAACTCTATGAATGTACCTAACGAAAAAACAACTTAGAGTATTTTTATCAATTTGTTTTATTTTAATAAATCGTAACTGTAGGATTGACGGAAGGATTATATATATTTTTTTCAATTAAATCAAATTACAGTTGAAAAAATAATATAATTAATATTCAATTGAATATCGATGTCTTAATTGATTAGACATAGCCATTTCTAGTTCTGCGAATGTACTAAACGACCTTTATCTAAATATGTACTAAATGACCTTTATTTTGGCAGTTTCACCACCTAAACAACCTACTAAACTCTGATGTATAAACCTTTTTATTTTCCAAGTTATGTAATTATTTTGTCTTTCAAAACTTTTTATTTAGTCTGTAATTTTAATAAAAATAGCCATGAAAAATAATTTTCACTTGCTCTGTCAGACGTTAATAGGTTGAATACGTATTAGTTTGCTAATGAATAGCATGCAGTTAATAGCTCAGTGGAGTGCTATCACGATTATTGAGAATGGACGATCGTAATGAAAATTTAATGAAAGCTCTGTACTCTATTCTTCTATTAAATGTATTACGCTCTGTGCTGCTATGCTTTTTATACAACTTCTATAAAATCCTCAATAAAAAACTTATTTTCGTGCAGCCTAAAGACTCACTTTATAAATTTACTGAAAATCGGCTGTTACGCTGTTTTGTTCAAATACAACCCAAAATTCGTAATTTAAAAGCACCGCGTTCAAGGAATTGGTATTTATTTATACCAAAAACCATGTTAAAAATCTTCCTATTGGTTTCCCTAATGAAATACTTTAGCGTAAAAGCACCTTTAAAAACAAACATTTAGTGGCAACATTTCCAAAAATCGAACCTGCTACCATGATCATGGTAGTCAAACTTGTCAACCACTAAACTACGAGGCGGACGTATTCTCAATAGTTTATTATTTAAATTTTCGGGATTTTTTACCTGAAAGCAGCCATCGAGTCGAAAACACACACAATTTTTCATCTATCCGGATACTACAAGCCTTTTTCCTAATTTTGTATCTAAATATTATTAATAATTCCATTTTAAATTGTTTTTGTTAGCCTTTAATTTATTTTGTGCAGTAGAACTCGAGTGCAATTCCACTTGGATCCTCTCTCCGGGTTAAGAATTTAAATGGAACGCTCCAACTTAAAAAATAAATTGCATTCGGTAAAGATTTCCATTTAAATAGAACGAAGTTGCATAAATATTTGTTCAAATTATGATGACTTAAATTTTTTGTATTTGAAGAAAAATTTCAAGATTGAATAAAAAGTTGTAATAATAATAAAGATCTAGATGATTTGTTGATATATTTTTTTTAATATCAATATAAATATTTATTTTTTTATAATTTACGCAAGTATTTCAGTTTTGGTCAATTTTCAACGAGTTTTAAATTACTCGCTATTAGAAAATCGGGAATAAGTTGGAGAAAAGGGGGCTTCGAACCTTGGACCTCTGGAGCCCGTGACACTCGCCACTTGACCACAACCCGAATCATGCAAAAAATATCTGCAGTACAATTATAAAACCACATATTAACTACTGTAGCGACGAATCCTTATCAATAAAATTTGTGACAAATTAAAATGTAAGTAAAACTTATCTTTTATTTATTTATTTACTCATTTTAAGATACATATTACAAAAATAAAAATTACGTATACGTAACTCTATGAAGCCAAGAGCGCCGTGTTGAGTTGGGATACAACATAAGAAAAAGTGGAAGCAAGCATGTAATTTAATAATTATTTAATTAATTATCAATAATAATAATAATAATAATCATACTTTATTAACAAAATAACAATTACGTTATACACTTTATATATACACTAAGGTTATAGATTTCTCTGAATCATATCTAGTCTGCCTAACTAGGTACAACCTGTTTTAAGGCAGACATTTTTATGCAAAAATAAACAATAACATCACTTCCTACTAGTTAATTTACTATACAGTTATACAATATTAATTTATACCATTTATTATTTCACAATGTATTTTGAGTAAATTTTCCGATTTTTCTCGACCTTAACTCAGTAACCAATTTTTAAAATTTTTTTCTTATTGAATCCTGGTCACGGTTTTACAGTGTTCGGGTAACATATTAAATATTTTGGGGCCCAGAAACCTTAAGTTTCTTTGCCAGAATTCAGAGTTTGTGATAGACCCCATGACCCATCCTCTAGTTTGACTTTTGGTAGAGTGGGAGTGTTTCTTTTAGGATTTGGTAGAATAATTTGTTTTCACAAACATAATTATTCTAAAAATATATAATTGCCTTATATCTAAAATCACAAATTCCTCAAATAACTTGATACTGGTACCTTATTGATTATTATTTTCATTTCAATTGTGTGTTTTTATTATTTTCTATTGATTTAAATGATACTTTTATTTTGTACATTTGATGACTTATGTAACTTAATTTGTTTAGTTCATATTTAAATATTTATATCTGTTTATTTTTTTACGTTGTCTTCTTTGGAATTTCATTATTCGTTATTAACACTTTGTTTTTCTGGATTGTTATTCTATAGCATTACATGCTATTATGATTGAATTATTTTTGCTATGTATTTTTATTGATAGTTATTATGGCTAAACACAAGCACAGCCTAAAAAGCCTTTTTTAAATTCATAAATATGTAAACAAGTTTAATTTGAATGAATAAATAAATGCATACAAAATAAATTAATTAATTACTAAAAATTAACATTATTACATAAACACAACTTTAAATAAACATCTTAACAACACGCTTAATAGTTTAAATCTATGCAATGTCTCGCAGCAGTCTTCTGCAATGATCTCTTCCCTCAAATAAAATCCAAACTTCTACACTTCTCCTAAAAATGGCTTTCGTTTTGAAGAACACTTACATGTTCATCAAGGACATTTAACACTTTGGGGGCCACAAAAGAGAAATTTCTCTAAGCGAAAGTCGTACCTGTTTTTGGTTTCAAATAATTCAAGTTACAGGAAAACCTCGTAAAAGTATTCTGCTGGGATCTCTTCTAGTAAGCGCATGACCAGAAACGTGTCAATGACTTTTAAATACCTTCTTCTCTTAGTACCCTGTCAGGTATCCCCAACGTTGGCAATCACTTTGGCGAAAGTCTGCCAGTCCAGTCTCGAATATTACGCAGCCAGCTGCCTTCTTCCAGCCCATTGGTGACCTTCAATCTTCTCCTTTTAATTAAATTATATTCAACCTTCATTTTTTATTTAATTCCAACTGAAATTCGATTTAATATTATGTGTAACAAGAGTAAAATAAGGAATTACTAACTCAATCAAGAGTTTATAATTTTTATTAAAGGTGTGTAAAAGAATTTGTTCAAAGTTGATGTATTCCGCCGTCATAAGCAAAACGGCAGTTTTTTGTCACAAATCACAAAATGAGTTCAATATAAGGTAATGTTCTACAAGAAATTTCGACCCATTTGATATAGTGTTGCTGTTTATTTTTTTTTACTTTATTTTTTTCATGTTTAAATAGAAAAACTATTATTATTGTAAAAAAAATTAATGATTGTTGTACTTTTTATTTTTTTTGGTCAGAATGTGAGAAATTGTTGTACGCCATTTTACCGTGTTTACTTTTGTTTTATTTTTTCGTATTTATCACTTTGGATACTAAAAAATAATAGAGATTTTTTTATTATTATTATTTGTTAATAAGTACTAAATTTATTTTTTTTATACTGGCAACTCATATAAGACTTTGAATATTCCGTTTCTACCTAAATCCTTCCTATTTCAAATTGTTGTTGTTATGAGTAAGTCACATTGCGAAAAGTGTTTTTCTGATAAATCCTTATAATATCCAGCATCTGCATACTCTGGACAAAGTGCAATTAGTGTTACATAAACAAACGTTAATGTACATTTTATCATCGTATACACGATACCGATATCCGTGTAACAGCAAAAGTGAAGTGCTTCATAAAAGAAACAATCGGAGAACTTAAAAGTGAGTAAACGGTTTCTATTCAGTCCATAAAATTCTAATTCCCGCTTTTATCAGTGTACAATGCCTGAAAGATATTGAGCTGACCAAACATTACTTGTTTGGTTTTATTTGAGACGGATAATATCAATTCATTCCTAAAATTCATTCCCGATTCCTATTACAGTCTGATGTGAAGTTTGCATTGTTGTTCATTTGTTTTTTTTCTATCCATGACACGCAAATTCAAATAACGTTCGAAAATTATTTTGATTTGTAATTTATATAGTAAGAAGGTAGGTACTTACACAATATTTCTGGTTTATGCGTAAGATAACGAATTCCTTTCTTATGGCTACGATAGGTACGTCATAATAAGAATTATAACATAATTTTTTTTTTTTTTTTTTTTTTTAACTATTATTTCTAAATATTTCATAAATTTATACTACTTAAGTATATTAAATTTATGAATATTTATTTTTAAATTACTTTGTCAAGTGATTTTTTTTATTTGAAAATTTATTTATAAACTCTTACTGATTATTACATTCATTTTACAAAAAATAATATAAACATTTTTCATACATACTCTGTTGTTCAAAATAATATTTTTTACATCTTTTGAAAAGTTTGTCTGAGTCTTTTGTTTTGTTTTGTCTGGTAGTTTATAGATAAAGTTTATTCATGAGACAGTTTTATGAAATAAAGAAAAAATATCTCATTTTATAAAGTTAATCCGACACCCAGTTTAAGCGAATCCACTAGTCACGTCCATAATTCTAATATATTTTCTTGGTCAAATATCAATCTGCCACATTTCAATGGATAGATTACTAAGTGGTTTAATTTTATTGCCATATTTAAGAGCCTAATACATAACAATGATGCCATCAACAAAGTTTGAAAACTGCATTACCTTATTGGATGTTTGAAAGGTGAAGCGTTATTACGCTATCGTCAAACATTTACCTATGACTATTACTAAGTATAGCGTCACTATTAAGTTACTAGAAAAACGATATAAAAATCGACGTCTCATTGCAAATAACCACCTTGTTAAATAAGTGCGAAGATGACACGGTCACTGTTATCAATTTGTTTCTTTTTTGGGTGATACCGTGTCTGTTGAATTTGTTCCGACGTTTCGGCTACCATTGCAGGAGCCAACTCAGATTACCCTGAAGATGGCTCCTGCAATGGTAGCCGAAACGTCACAACAAATCCAACAGACACGGTATCACCCAAAAAAAACTAATTAAATAACCACCTAGTAATATTACAAATTTCCCTAACCTAGGTATAAAAAGTGAAATTAAATAAGAAACTTTCTTATCTCTATTTTCCAGTCAATGAATAGTCGTTTCTATTATTGAATATAATTTCGAAATAATTATCTTCTGCAATTCCGACTTCATTCGAGCGTTCCCATAAGATGAAAATTCATACTTTTGATTACCTTCTAGAGTTTTTAGAATATCAATGTAACGCATCTTAAACACGTGGGTCAATTAAAAAAAGAGACAATCAATCAGTTTCACCTTAGAATCAACGCATCAACGCTAAAAAATAAAAATTTTGTTGTAAAAATTATATTTCTACAGTATGTTTTTGTCAATTTTTTTTTTTTTATTTCGGCCACTAAGCAACATTAAAAAAGATGCACGAATTCAAGGCTCTATGCACTAGGCACTAGGCACGGATAAAAAAAATGATCATGTTTTCTTATTCTAATATCAACGACTTCGCAATAAAATAAGGCTCCATTGTGACTATCTGTTGGAAAAGTTGATGAAACTTGCGTGTTTGTTTAACATTACCATGTTAGATTTATTGAAACGAATGAGTATAATAATGTAGATAAATTCTTTGATTACTTTCTGACGAATTACTTGGAAATTCCGTGTGTGCCATTCGCACATTTTAAGCCTCAACTTTCACGATTTTTTGCATGAAAAGTAATTTTATGGCTAATTTTCTTCGCGTTCATGGCTAATAAACATGTTGAGTTTATTTTTTACTCTTCAAAATCACGCCTTCGTTACTTAAAATTATGTAAGAAGAACACTAAATTTTGTGGTATTTTTACTAGTTTGAGTTTTAAAAATGTAAAAGGTCTTACGTTCAATAAAATTGTTTCCGTGGGTTTTTTCAGGTTCAACATTTTCATTAAAATCTAAAATTGAGTGTTTATTTATTTTAACATTTGATTGTGACATCTGTTTTGTCTCGTTAGCGTACGTAGCTACAATGTATAACGTAACATTATAATAACAAGTATTTGAACAGAACGTAATTTCACTTAATTAAAATCAAAATTCATTTAACAACGAAATTTTTATTAAAACATTGCCACAAATATTACTGTTTATAAAAATAATTACAAAAAAAATTGCAACGTTAAGTTTTTAACAAATATATTATATTTTTTAAAATAAAAAATACCTCCATAGATTCTTATCGATAAACTACAGCAAGTAGCATTATTGGCATATTTTTTCTGGAATCATATTTATTAATCAATCTTATATTTACATGAAATTATTACAGTACCCAAAATAAACTTGCTTTTACTGTCTAGCTAGGGTCAGCAACCTAGTTTTAAGACAAAAACACAATACGTAATACATACGTACACACATATGGATATTTTATTACAAAATTTTGACCAATCTCTTCTTTTGACCAGTCTGTTTTTTGGTTGGCTGGAAAATACAGCTTTTAACAATAAGTCTGCCAAAGTACTTATTTTGTGTACTTGAAGTTTGAAATAAATAAATAAATATAAACAAAAAACAATATTTCCAGGAAAAAATAGTGGTTACGTAAATATAAAAATCAGTCGACCAAAAATAACAACTCCAACGAGAAAATTATTGTGTTTGCCATCTTTCGGCTATCATCAACCTCTCAGACATTTAAAATGAGCCCTGATTTGAAATATTTTTTTTTTTGCAGCGTTTTGACACTAATTATTTGTATTTACTATTATTATGTACATCATCATCATTCTATTTTCTGCACCAATGGTACATAGAGCATTTCATCGGTAAACTAAATGTGGTTTTGATCAATCATCTGTTACTTAAAGATAAGGTGATCAGTCTTACCACGTGCCAGTGCAGGAACAGTGACATATCGTAGTTCTTAAAAACTTTAAAATCATTATTTCGTAATTTGTGAGAGGCAAATTTATCTCCACTCAATTTCCTTACCAGGACTTGTACCTAAGAGCAGCCATAGAGTCGGAAAAACTCGTTCAGGGTTCTAAATCTATTTTAAGCGCAGAACTGTATAATTCATCCACCTGGACACAAAAAACATTACGTTTCTACAACAATTAAATTAATATAATATTTTGGTACAATTATATAGTTCTGTCTAGGTGGATAAATGGATTAATACAGTTATGTGCGTAAAATAAAACGAGAAACTTGATTGAGTGTTTTTGATGACTCTCTGTTTTGAGCGTCATGGCTACTCTCAGTTTCAAATCCTGAAAAAAATCAAGTGGAGTTTGACGCGTACCATGCTTGGGGTTCATGGTTAATTTTTTGTCAGGGAGGACAGGAAATATAATTTTAATGGTAATTCTTACCGCATTTTTTAACTTTCTCTGGACTTGTGCCTGAATCCTAAGACTGATCACCTTTACCTTCGATGTAATAAAACTTTTTATAACACTGCATTTGTAGTACCAATGCAGTACTCTATACATCACTGGTTGCAGATAGAAAAATACTGATGTAAATATAACAAATGTCAACCAAAAAATTGGTAATTAATAAATAAAAATGTATTACATTGTTGAAATTTATTACATCAGGGAGGGAAAATATTTTTGAAAAGAGATATGGGAGTTTAGGCATTTACAGGGCTTCTGATCTGTCGTTGGCTGGTTTGAAAGGCCACTTTACAAAAAAAAAACTGTTGCATTAAATTTGAATCTTAATAATCAAAGATATGAAATCGAGCACTCAAAATAATGTTTATATTTTTTTTGCTCAAAAAATCCTTCGTTTTAGAGCTTCAAGGTTATTTTTTTAAACCAACTACTCCACAAAAAACCTTTTAAGGCGTTCAAAACAAGTGATAAATTAAGCAAATAACAAAAAACCTTAGGTTGACGCAACGTTAATATTTTAAAATATTCTTGTGTGAACGCGGAGGTGAAAAAGCAATTGCCACCAAATGTCGCGTATATTTAATGTTTTATTAAAGGTGAAGTAAATGATTCTTCAAGCCCAGTTTTGAATAAGTCATTTATTTTTACAATCGGCATATAATCTTAAGGGCAAACACAGAATACAACTCCGGGTAGCTATAACACTTAACACGCAACTTTAATTCGGCGACTAAACAAATTTAAGTCTAATACCCGTATGCAGAGACAAACCTTAAGGTGAGGAGAGTACATTCTATTGTCTTCACCTTCGGGTTATTCTCTGCATTTGAAATTAGAATGTACTTTCCTCACCTTAAGTTTTGTCTCTGCGTACGGGTATAAGTAAGATAAATTACTGCCACACAGTAGAGTTCATATGCACACCACTGGTGATGGAATAATTATAATTGGCATTTTGAATTCATATTAAATTTCCAATACGTTAGCAACTGCTAAATGTACACACTAACTTTGTAGTTAATCAAAAGCGGAAATACGTTTACGGCTTAACGCGTGAAAATGGGTATTTTGTGGCAATCTGATTTCGAATATTTCCGAAAACATTCGAACGTTAACAAAATAACATCAATTCTAATCACTATTTACAATATTATGAGTTTGTCTTAAGTTTTGTAAACATTGACTAGAATCAACCCTCTAAGGACTTATTAGTATTTAGATATAACAAAAGAGATAGAGAACTTTTTAGAGAACAAAATATTGAAGTCTATGTATTTACAGGACTTATGATCTGCCATTGGCTGGTTTAAGTAGCCAGTTTACAGACTGTGTAACATTAACCATACTCCCCATATTTCAACATCCAAATGTTTTCAATTGTACTGTAGTGGCCAACACCAACAGCCGTGAAGTTGGCAGGTCCGAATCCTGCTTTGCAACGTCAGCCTGGGCGAGACTACTAAACGCCGCACATCGAAAAAATTCAACATATTTTAACTTGAAAGTTCGACAATGTTTGAGTATGTCCAAATGCTTGCAGACTGGCTGGATTTTCTCCCTAGGGAATTGTTCATACTTAAAAATTGAAAGTTCGTGTTACCAGGCCGTCAGCTCTCCACTAGTGCTCGCTATTGTAAAGAGTGAATCTGCTGTTTTCTTTCAAGCAGATGAATTTTCACAACAATAAATGTTTCGGCTCTTTTACCTCTCTCAAATCAACAGATAGAAAAACTGAAGAACTATGAATGTTTAGAAGGAAAATGGTGAATATTGCACAGTGCTTAAAATGGCCTAACAAACTTGTCATTGACAGATTATAAGCCCTGTAAATACCTAGACTTCCATATTTCCTTTTTGTAAATGTTCTTTATCTCCATTTCAATTTGTTAGCATTAGCATAGTGAATGCATTTTAAACTTCCTATGGCATTAGCAACTGCTAAACGTAAATTGTACAGGCTAAATTTATAATAAGTTATTAGCGGGAATACTTTTACGCGAGCCAATGGGTCTGATTCTGATTTCGAGCACTTCCGAAAACACCCGAATGTTAACGAAACAAAATAAATCGTAATCACTGTCATGATCATATTTTTTTCGCACTGTGGTGCATACGGTACTGCACGGTATCCCAATCAAAGCGTATCTCGATCATTCGATACATTAAAACAAAACGATCAGTCTTGCGATTTTAATTTAGTCCAAAGACTTTAAAATAAAACAGTAAAACTCGCTTTTTTAAATACATACTTCATGTCGATTTGCCGTTCGGACGGCAAAGGGTCATATTAGATTTTTCATATGATTATTTTCAAAGAAACAAAAAAAATATTATTTTGCCATTGCGAGGCGATGCCGGATAAGTTTTCCACAGTAGTTTAAAATACGCATATGTTGAATTATCTTAAAACCGAAAAATTATATTATGCTTATTTCTAATTAAGTTGGTGTTAAGATTACACACCTTAAGTTAAAAAGCTTTTTTTTTTTAACATCAAGGAAAATTGAGTTTTTTAACTGACATGTCTTGATGAAACTGCATTTCAATAATAAAAAAAATAAGATGGATATTACTTTTTTTTTTTTTTTTTAATTGAAATTTTTTTTACATAAGCATTCTTCAAAACCATTTTTAATTCCCGCCAAACTGCAAAAGCAGTTTTTTTGCAGAGATTTCTCTCTTTAAACATTTTGGTAACACAATATAATAATGTTTACATAAAAATATAAAAAATATCAAATTTATCAATTAAATAAAATTTTAAAAAATTAAATACGAGTAAATTAAGTCTTTTTTAATACCAAAATATAAAAAAAATAATATACAAACACTTTTTTTGACACTGTTTTAAATTGTTTGGTTTCCCCACTTTTTTTCACACACTAAACTTAGAGTTTAAGATTTTTAAAACCTGTTTTACTTTGTTTTTATTTATATCACTATTTTTTATTTCGTCCGGGAGTATCTTTACTATGCGAGGGAGTATATACGCCCTGGTCCTCTCCATACACATTGAGAGCTCTTAAATTTTTAATTTAGTTTATTTAAAAAAAACCTAGTAGGTTCACAATTAATGCAAACATAAAGAAGCTCTAACAATGCGTTAACAGGAAAGGCAAAGAAGGATGAGTAACATGTTGTGCGCCCTTATACTAATGCATTAAGTACAGCACGCATCGATATTAATTTAAATATAGTGTAATTAATAAAAACAGTTTGTTATGAGATCACTTGAATTTATAGTAAAGTATTACTGTATGGTTTCGTAGAACACAGATCTTTTCATCTTCTTATTAATTTATTTGACAATTGTAGTGTGCATTACTATACCGTTCGTTTGACCCATCACGTAATGCAGACTACAAATGAACGTAGTTATGTAGAAAGCAGCCAGCCATAGAAAAGTGAAACTGAGATAATAGCACCTTTGTGAAAAGAGTAAATAAACAAATCTCCACAACAGTTGGAATGTTTTTGACTTAAACAAATGATAAACAAGGAATATTTTAGTTTTTTTTTACATTACAAAAAAAAATTTAATTATGTATTTGACCAGTTTTAATGATTTTTGAAATTCGTTAAAATTTTCTAGTGCTGTGGGTGTTTTCTGCAAATTGAGAAATACAATTTTCGTGATTGATACTTTTTTCAGAAGGTGATTAAAACAATTGTTTGTATGAAAGCGGTCTGGCTGTTTTTGCAGAACATAGAATTGACCTTACTGCACCCGATAAGATCATTATCTCATTTTTTCAAAATTGTGGACTGGCTGCTTTTTGCATAACTACGTTAAAATATAAGGTGTGGTACTGCCAATAGGTACAGAAAAATAGGTCTGTATTATCCGCAGAAGCCATATTCAGCACGCGAATTTCCCTTATTATTGGGTAAAACTGTGCAAAATCTCGCTCTAGTATAATTATTGGGGACGTTAAAACTGATCTCTTTTAGTTTATTTGGATTATACATACTTCCAGAAATCAGCTGATAGAAATGATTGTCAATAAAAATTAGACGGCAAAATTCAAGGGGTCTATAATTCAGCATCTTTGCTAGAAATAATGATGGATACAAGAATGAAAAATTAATATTACATTTGTGACATAAGTATCTCAAAAATAGTTTTTTAACCTCATCTTTTTTAAGGATTTAGTTCGATTATAACTACAACTGTAGATGATTAAAATATTTACACCTTTCTAAACAATATACAAAGTAGCATCATGGATTCAATTGGTATAAAAAAAGGGTTAAATTTACGCTATTCAGTAATTTTATTTCATAAAGTCAATGCCTATTCAATAAATAAGACGATAATCAACTTTTTCCGCTGTATTTTTTTGTCACCACATTTTTAGTACCCATTTATCTACCCGTTAAACGTTCAATTATTGAAAGAAATAAAAATCGTAAAAAAACTAGGCGAAAGCTCAAAAAAATATACTGCCGTAAAAACTTTCCATAGTAAGTATAAGTTATTGTTACAAGGGGGTAGAAGCTTAAGAATTGTCATTGAAATGCATCCCTGATATCTCTTACTTTGCCCCAAATGACGTAGAATAAGTGAGAAAAGCATCCATGAATATTCCGTCAAAACTAAACTGTCCACCATTTGCAGAGGGAATATTGCAGTTAAAATGACTTAAAAACTGTTTTTATTGGTTTTTTTTAAAGATTATTTTGACTGTTAGTAAGTTATATGAGTATGGAATAATTAAAAAGCTACTCATGAAAACCATACTTATATAATATTATAAATATGAAAACGAGATTTTTGTCTGTTTGTGTTGCACGTCTCAACGGAGTGATCGATTGACATAGTTTTTTGCATAGGGATAGCCGGAGAAGTGAGAAGTAAAAAAGAGCACTTAGTTTTCATCCCGAATTTTAAAAAAAGACAATGGACAAAACATATTATATTTCGACAATTAGCAACATTATTTAAAAATAAGAAAGCGGTTGAATGTCAAATATAATCGATTTGAAATTATTTTTTTAAATTTCTATTATAGCCTTTTTTTATCTATGGTTAGTTTGGTTAGCTTTTCGTTTTCTTTCAGCTCAAAGATACTAAGGCTAACAAATATAGAGAGCTCATTCAGGCATCTTTTCTCGTTTTGCAATGAGCAATTTTACTGTGTATGTGGGCACCGCCAAGGAGACTTATGTCATCAGATGCGGTGTGCGGTATGTGGTGAGCAAGCTGCTTTTCGTTTCGGTTTAGAAGTAGGGTTTTGTATTTGTGACCAGAATAACGAATGCGGAAAATTCTTATTAATCAATGAAAATTCTTAAAACGCAATTAATTCATTACCGAAATATTTTTTCCTAATACCACGTGAGCAGAGCCTCGGGTAAAGGCTAGTATTCTATCAATATTAAAGTCACCTTATTTTACTATGAAACTATTAAACAAAATACTGTCAATAATATAAAAAGGTGTATATTTATTTTAAAGTGCATTGAAAATTTTGGTTTTATTGATGTTCAAAAAACAATAAAAAACTTGTAAAAATTCTTTAAAGGGCGGTAAAGACAGATGAAATGAAAATCATGGGTCTCATTTACAATTACAATATTATATATGCGGAGTCTGTCGTCGTGGAAAAGAAAGATCACTCTTGCATTCTTCTTTTATCATGTTTTTCAGCGGCTTCTGTTGGTCAGTTTTGCATATTGCGCAATACTTTTATTTTTAATATTTATTTAAAAAAATAATATCACCAAAAATATTTCTGACCGCAGGTATCTTGAACCCAATAATATTGATATGTGTATCTTTTGTCTATTTAAAGAATACTATATGGTTTTACTACTGTTGAAATTCAAATTCGAACGCAAACATAACAATCAAATCAGTGGTTAACCACATCGGATTTCCTAAAATGACAATAATATTGATCCAATAATAGACATTTAAAAATAATCAACAATATGTAACAAAAGATGCACATAATGATTGAATAAGCAGATATAATGCTTGGTCATGTGGTTAGTAATATTTTTGGGATTTTAACAACAATTTCATGAACATTCCTCTCAAACAACGACAAATTCAAAGACTTGTTTAGCATTTTCAAAATAATATTATTTTCATTACTGGCCTAGATCATATTTTAATTTCTACGTGTTTTTGAAAGTTTTTTTATCAATATTTGTGTTATCATTTCATTTGTTTCTTCAATTTCTTACTTACAATTGAACACAGTTATGTAGAAAGCAACCAACTATAAAAAATGAAACTGAGATAATAGCACTCGTATGAAAAGAGTGAACAATCAAATCTAAGTAACAGCTAGAATGTTTTTTTACTTTGACAAATGATAAGTAATGCATACATTCGTTTTTATTAAAATACAAAAAATAATTCATACACGTATTTTACTAGTTTTATTGATTTTTAAAGTCTGTCTGACCACACAACCTCGGGGATTCATTTTGCAGGTAACAGCTAGTCATTGTTAAACTCTGATGTATGTTGTGTCATTATGTATTGAATATATTTTTTTATAATTTTTATTTTAATTGAAATGAAACTCGTTATCAATTTGTTATAATAATTTAATTTTATCTTAAAGGATTTTATGTTATTTTTCTAAGTCTAACTGACCGCTTAACCTAAAATATGCAGAAAACAGCCACACCAAATACTGAATGATACCTCCATAATATACAAGGTGACATTCTGTATTAAACCAATTTTTTTATTACAAGCATGTTTAAATCAAAAATTAATTAAATGATAATAGCTCATCACTTTAATTTATTTAAGCAAACTAAATTTTTGGAGGCATTAATTTTCCCATCACCATCTGTTTTCTGTAAATTGATAAATTCCGTTTTTCTAATTCACACTTTTTCAGAATGTTATTATTATATTTTTTGTATGAAAGCGGCCTGGCTGTTTTTAGCAGAACATAGAATTTATCTTACTGCACTCGATAATACCAAAATCCATTTTTTCCCAAATTGTAGACTGGCTGCTTTCTGCATAACTAGGTTAAATTATTCTGATAACTCGCATAGTGTAGACAGTTTTAAAAACATTAAAAATAAAAAGTAATTAAAAAATTTATTAATATACGTAATGTGTGCTTTCTCTTTCTGATTACAATCCTCTTGATTGGTTAGCCGCAAAGCTCTGCATCTTCTCTACCACTCAGGTCAATCATGTGCAGCCCTTTTTCGGTATTTATATTTATTGCCTGCAGGACCTACAAGTACATATCTTTGCATGAATCCGTGAGATCCTCTGCAAGGCACATCTGTAGTGTGTCCCAGCCGACATACCGCATGTAGAAGACCCTCGTGACTCACTATGTGATCAATCTGTCTAGCGCGTCTTTTTGAAATGGTCTTCAGTAGGAACCTTCCGACTTTGATTCTACTAAGAACCTCGTTCTTTAGAACGTGGTCTCACCAAGAAATTTACCATTAATTTTTTTTTTCGAAATTTCGCCTTTCGAACGCGAGTCAATTTTTCGAAATCGGTCAAGTGTTGCCAGATCAAATTAAGTTCAACCCCATCTTTCGACAACGTACAAAACTACTTTTTGAATAATCTAATATTTCGGAGTTTTTGTCTTTCGGGATGCAAGCGCTACATTGATATTATGCACGTGACGCTGCACTGATTTATTTTCCTTTGAATCCAGTCACTGTCACTCGGTTCAAAGCGATCCATGCCGAGGCGCTGAAACGGGAATGATTTAAAGGGATAATTTACATGACGTTATAGATCAGCTCAACAACTGCTGTGTAGAGAATTTCTAGTGATGGGCGCCGAATGTTTCTAACGGCGCGGCATCTGTTTTTAACAGTTTTTTGTACATATATGAATATTTTTTAACGATTTCATAATGTATTTTAAATATAAATGCGTAATTTATTTTACAGAATACCGTATCAACGTTATTAAATTACGTTACAGTTAGAGTGGTGTTTTATTCACTTTTTTCAAGGAAAAATTAGCATCTTATTTAGAGTTTTTTAAATAATTTAACGCTAGAAAATGAAAAGGTAGAGCGAAATTCGAACTTCAAACCTGTAAACTTTGTTTCAATTTTGTAGAGTTTCATACAAAAGTACAAAACTATTAGTTATTTTAATATTCAAATAATTCGTTTTATATTTATTTCCACGTTTTGTTATTTCAAACAACATTTTTATTAAATTTGTTTTTAAAATAGGAAAAATTATTGGCATATTGTATTTGTCTTTCATTGTTCTTCATTCTTTGTTTATGTGTTTAATTTCTTTTTTATACACATCATGCGAGCATTTTTTATGCTCATTAAATTTTATTACTAAAGAAGTATTACTATTGTGAAAAATCGATACACCGTTTACAATTAATGTTTATATAATTTTTGTATTCTCTGTGTGCATTTCATCTACTATTTGTTGTTTGTGTAGTAAATAAACTTTTTTAAATATGGTTTTAAAAGTTTTAATTTTTAATTTAGCAAACAATTTATTTTTTTACACATGTCAGGAGACCTAATTACAGTGGTGAATTACGACACTTAGCACCCAGGCTTGAGAAAATTCAGATTTAATTTTTGAGTTTCCACCGGGAACTACGCTTGCCTACTTTACAAGGCATCAGGTTCTCGACGTCCTGGACGTCCACTGCTGACTGACTGACTGTTCGTCGGCAGTTCGTGTCGGAACTACGGAACGCGAACCTGACTTAGGGGGATACATAGGAGCTGGCAACTGACAGAAATGCTTGGAGGATCTTTGTGGACACCATATACTCCAACTAGAGAGCGGACAGAGAATAATGCATATTTTTTTATATTTATTTATCCATGATAAAATACAAGGTTTTTAAACTTTACATATTACATTATATTACATATTTTATTTGTACGAAATATTCCCAATCAGCAAAAGTGCTGGTATGAGGGGATAGTATATATAATAACACAGTTATGATTCAGTGTAAAATAATTTACACCCATAAAAAAATGTTTTAGTGTTTTTCGTTTTTTTTTTTTTTTTTATTTTTCCGTATCTTCGCCCAGTGGTGAAAATGGTACTGCATTAGTACTCCAATTGCAATGTTTTCAGTCTAACGCTTCAGAGGCCAATCCAGAAAACCTGAAATATTTCATGATAAAACCAACCTTTTTTTTTTTTTTTTTTAATAAAAGAAATATTTGCGTTCTTATGATTTACCCAAATATTTAATTTTGAGGGCCATTTTTAACGAGTTGTAAATAACTCACTATTAGAAAATGGAATCAAGTTGGGGTAGAGTGGGATTCGAACCATGGACCTTTGGTCCGTGAGTCCGAGACACTAGCCACAGGACCACAACCCGATCCTTTAAAAGTATATTTCATGTCCACCCTTCCGAAAGAACCTCAAGCATGGCAGACAATGCGCTAACCGCCGAACTACAAGGCAGAGTTTAGAGCTTTTTACAAATCGTACATACCCCATATCAGAGGTGGTTTCTTAGTATGTGCACAAGTGCAGTGCACTGCCAAGTAAAAATATGTGCAAATAAATGAGTAATTTTCTTGATAGAAAAAATATGTCATAAGTAGGTACAAAGAAACATATAACATACATATATATTAAATACTAGCGCCAAAAGATCTAGCGAGATCCGACTCTAGCGGACGATTTTCACATCTTGCCTACGCATGCGCAATCGTCCCTGTGCATGTTCTGTTTTGCACAATTCTTTACCCTGAATTTGTACGAAATATGTAATTTCTCCTAAGATCGTCATTTGAGCGAGATAGACAACGCTTCATACCGGTGAATCGTGCGTTAGAGAGAAAAGATAATATACATACTCCGGGCATTGCCAACGCATGCGCATATTTGAAGTTTAAAGTGCGTTTGCAATGTCTCTTTGAACATGCGTAATATTAGTACGAACTTAGTTGATTAAGTATTCTATAACGTGCGTATAATGTTAGGCGAATTTAGCGTTCCTGATTCCGATGCGCGGGTTGTCATCTGTCATACTATTGCCCGTTTAATATACAAGTTGACAAAATGTAAAGAAAGTCACTGCCAATGCTTTCGATCAGAAGCCGCCAGAGCTCTATAAATACTTTAATTGCATTATTAATGTTGTTTTGAACTCCAATACGAAATAACGACAGATACTCACCTTATACCGGGGTCCTCCACCTCATTGTTCAAATTCCTGCTCGCTAAAATGATGGGTGAAACACTGAACAAGGCACTTGGACTTAAATAACACGTGCGACAGCACGATGGGTTTGTAAAAAGTAATAAAGTAATAAACGATTGCGGCGTGCAAGAATCCAAATATTACAAAAGTGAAATATCAAATACTACGAATACCGATAAAAATATATAAAATAGATCTAAAAAAATTCATTGTATTTTCAAAATCAATATGGATATTGTAGCAAAATATTTCTTTAAATATATTTGTTAAAAATGCATCTCTTCAAAAACGCGAATTCTTTGGCATTGACAGTTGTGATGTCAAGTTTCGTGACGATGCTCTATTTAAATTTAAACGGCCCCAAAAATAAAATTTAACCAAATCGTAACGTATCACAGGCGTGGCCAATTTAATGTACCGTTTTCTCGGGAATTTGAATTTATAATTTAAAAAATATTTTTTATGCTACTGATATGCAGTTCAGTACATCATTGCCGTAGAAAAGGCATTATCATCCATGGTAAACTTGAAGTAAATCCTTAAAGATGAACATGTCAAAAGTCGGAATAATCGGCGCGCGTGCATGAGAATATGTATGAATGTAGAGGAAGCGAGATCTGTATGCAAAGATAGAGTGTTGTGATGTTCTATCCTCTCTGCCTTACCCTTACGGAGAAACGGCGTGATGGTTCGTTGTTTTTGTTGTTGTAAAGTTGCTGCATTTTGATCAAAGTAGATAAATTTAAATTGTATCTGCAAAATTTATAGTAAATGTGGGGCAACGAGATCCATACTTTCATACTGATAATATTACAAATGCGAAAGTGTATTTGTCTGTTTGTTTGTGTTTCTTTCACGTCACAACGAAAGAACCAATCGACTTGATGTTTTGCATCAAAATAGCTGAAGAGCTGACAAGTGTCATATGTTACTTTTCATCTCGAAATAACATTTTAATTCCTCGAGATAATTCGTAATGGAAAAAAATAATTCTTAGCGGAAAAATGTGAATTCAAAAAAAAATTTACTTATTTTAATTTGAAAAAATATTTAAATAGAATAACGATGATACCTAACCATAGACTAACGTATTGTCGTATCTTTATGTTTTGTATGATTTTCGTTGCATTATTTGAAGTGACTGATTCTTCATTATTACATTTCAATTGCTTCGAACAAAAAAAAAAGTGAGGTCCAAGGTATTGAGAACCTTACCAACCGAGGCCCGAAGAACCGATGAAATGAAGTTCGAAGGGCCTATTACATGAGGCCTGTAGGACCGCATTTACTACTAGTATTTAATAAAATAATTCAGTTTAGTACTTCTGTTCATGATTTGTATATATTTATTCTAAATATTGAAACGTTAATAGTTTTTACTTATGTGCCTTTCTCTATTCCCTTAAGCCACATAACTTTGACATTATCAGTGCCTTATATGGCGTACATAATTTATTATACTCTGCAACGTTTCATGCCCTTTGTAATGCTTGTTTACACGGGGGATGATGTTAATTATGTACACCCTTCGGGGCTTCAGATCAAACTAACTATAGTCTTCTTCGATCTTACTATAAATTATTCCGTTAAATATAACACATCGGTATTTTCGTTTGAGAAATACGCGGTATATTATATTAATATAGTGTCACAGTAAAACAATGACTCAAACATAGGGGACCAGTCATAAATTCTAGATAGGAAAATGTGTACAGGAAAACATCTATCTTAACTAAACAACAAACAATATTTTACGTATTTACTCTAGCTTTTGAAATCATTTGAATAAATCCTTAACATGGAAAAACAAAGTTAATTGTTTTACTTAATTTGCAAATTGATTACTTAAATTGCAAATTGAAAAGGTTAAAGTAAAAACGGAGCAATAAAAATTATCGATTATAATAAAAATAATGGTATAATGTAATAAAATAAAAAACAAATTTCATTACAAAGTACAGGAAAGGAATGAGAGGCAAAAAATAAAGCGTAAGTCGTTCTACAAGGAAGGATTGAAAAATACCGTGTAGGATGAAAGTGCAAATCTTGGCTAAATAACTAGTTCCATTGCAGCACTCAATCCTTGTTCAGGGCAGCTGAAAACATAACTCGAACCGATGCGATGATATTCAACCTCCATCAAATGGAGAAACGACAATAAGATAATATTTTAAAAAAATGAGAAAGGAACATGGAAGTTTAGCGATTTGCAGGCTTTATGACCCGATCAAATAATTTGAGATTTTTGTGAAGAACTGAAATTTTCGTTGATGTTGACAGATTTCGCACATATGTTTTTGGAGGGCTGAAACTTTTATTGATGTGCGAACAAAAATTCAACACAAATATTTGATTATTATATTACAAACAAAGAACATGTAACAGAAGAAAATAAAGGATTCTATGAATTTTTAGGGCTTATTACTTGTCATTTGCGGGTTTAAGTGGCCACTTTACACACAGAGTAACATTTACCACTATGGCTGTTTTTTTTTTTTTTTAAGAAATACTTGAGTTTTTGTTATCAGGTCACATATTTTAATATTCAAACCATTAAAATGCTGGGAAAATCAAAATCGAGTTTTGTTAGAGACGGATTTGAACCTCGTTCACAATGCTACCACGGGACCACAACCCGGTTCAAACATCTATATTACATCTATTCTTCCATCTGTTTATCTTTAAGAAGTTAAAGGGCTGAAACTTTAATTGATGCGGGTGACATTCTGACTGAATTATTTCACCTACATACTAGGCAACGCCTGAAAATATTTTTCTTTATTTATACTTTTTTGTGGACCAGCTGGTTTTATCAATAATATTTTAGTAATGAGCCCTGTAAATGCTTAGACTTCTATATTCCCTTCTATAAAACGTTTTTCAACTCCGTTGTAATATATTTATATTTATAACTTCCAAAGGGGTTGGATCCAGTTCTTGTATACAAAACTTTGGAAAGACTCGAAGTCTTGTTGACTATATTTATTTTATATTTGATATATACGGCCTAAGCCAATTACAACATTTACATGAAGAAACATAAATGCAAGAAACTGAACAAAAACAACGTGAAACTATTTGGAAAAGACAAACAAAGGCAAAACAATAATTGTCTACAATATATTCATAAAAACGAAAGACCTAAGACTTCGAGCTAAACCATGCCAATCCAACTTCATCCCACTCATCCATCCACCCATCCAACAGTCGCGAAGAGATCTACGAAAAGCCGGAAGATCTATCGCAAAGAATTCCAAGTCATGTGATGAATTGACTAATCTACACATTCTGGACATTGGGGCATAAAAACCAATGATTATTTCATCATAAAGTTTTTATTATATGTCTTTATAATATCAGATTATTCGGAACTTACACCAGCTTAACTACTTGTACCAGCCTAGGTCATGAGCTATATTTTGAACTCTTGGACTTTTTGAATATTTCTCTATTTCTGTAAAAGACTGATCATTTTTTTAACAAAACCGTGTTAATGAGAACAACCGTCGAAAAAAATTCGCTAACAAATTTTAATACATTCATTTTAATTTTGGCATTATCTATGGTATTGATTATCAATCTTAATAAACTCGCTAAATGGTAAAAAAAAAATAGTAGTTGTCCACAAATCTTTGGACATAAGATGTTTTTCAGATATTGCTTTAAATATTCTCTGAATTTTATTTGTAAAGATGGAAAATATCCCTACATCTTCAAATTAAATAACGGATCCTGACGACTTACTTGCTTACTAGTTCAAATACCACGTTTGCTTTCGAACACATGTTTTCGTTGAAATTTAAAATATGTAAAAACTGACATAAAATAATAACCTAAGTTAAAAAACATTCGAATGGACTAATTCAGCAAATAAAGTTATTCATTTAACAGTTTTTCAATTCAAAGAAAAAAATATCATCATAAGCAACTATCACGACTTTAAAAATTATTTTATGAGAAACGGAAGGCACATAAACTGAAACGTGATCTATTAAAAATGTATGGTTAATAAAAAAAATTCAAAGATATTCGCAAAACATGCTCCAGATCAATTGATGGAATTGATAAGAATGTTAAATTATCATAAAGTGTCACAAATAAACATGTAAAGATAGAAATGAAAAAGAAGCGAACAATATGAAACATAATATTATTTCATGCTTTTTGCTCTCAGATCTGACACACGTCCTTTAAGAAATTAATTATTGTCACTGTACTGACCTGAATATACAAACAACTGTTTGAAACATCTCCTGAAAAGGTTTTAGTGTTCCCTGAGACACCATAAATCCCTTGGTAGTGTATTCAAAGGTGAAACGTGTCTCTCAATAGATACCAACGTTTACCGAAGATTAGTTAGCTGCTAAAATATTCAAACAATGAAGCGTCGACATTGTTGATTTCACAAAATTATATTGTTTTCACTAAAAACGAACGAGAAAATATTCTATTAATTCAAATTAATTTACTTCAAAATATTACAGATGTGTACGCAATATGTAAAACAATATAATATGATACTCTTTTATCACAAAACGTGATTACAGATACTATCATAATTTATTATTCTAATATTTTACACTCAACAAAATTTCTCACGCGATAAGAATTGAAATTGTTACAAAATATTTTGTCAAATACCACAAAACCAAGATAATGCTCATTATTGATTATTGGGAAACTTAGAAAAACCATTTGCACTGGGCACTACGTATAACAAAAAAAGTATTTATACTTGACATTATGGTGTCTCAAAGCATACTTTGACTTTGTCAAGTACTATTTAAATACCAAGTTATATTGTGTTGACTGACGTCATTGAAAATGGCCGAAAAAGATAATCTCCTGCTGTTGTTCGAACGTCCGACCGAACCCGTTTTTATGCCAAAAGGCAGAGATGGATCTTCCTTCGATATTCCCAATTCATACATGGCTGATGAATACAAAGGAATCGCACCTCAAATAACGAGTCGTGTTGCGGCAGATACTCCCAAGATCAATGTAGCAAATATCACTTTACCGGATTTGAGTATTCCTTTGAGACTTGGAAGAAGAGAAAACTTTTCATTGTTTATTCCTGCTCATAAAGAAATTGCATCAAGCTTGATTGATATTTTTATGGGCATGAGAAACGTTGCTGATCTTCTTTCGGTAGCTTGCTATGCGAGAGATCGTGTTAATCCGTATCTGTTTAACTACGCACTTTCAGTTGCTATAATGCACAGAGAAGATACGAAGAATATGAAATTACCAAACTTCATGCAGTCATTTCCAGGAAAGTTTGTAGATAGTGGAATATTTTCAAGAGCTCGAGAAACTGCAACTGTTGTTCCAAACGCTGATCGAAGACCAATTATTATTCCTAGGGAATACACAGCCTCAGATCTTGATCCTGAACATCGCTTGTCATACTTTCGGGAAGATATCGGCATTAACCTCCATCATTGGCACTGGCATCTGGTTTATCCGTTTGATGCCGCCGATCGTTCAATTGTTGCAAAGGATAGAAGGGGAGAATTGTTCTACTACATGCATCAACAGATTATAGCAAGATACAATACGGAAAGGTTTTGTAATAATTTACCTAGAGCTGTTAGGTACAATAATCTACGAGCACCAATCACGGAAGGTTATTTTCCTAAAATGGATCTTCTTGTGGCAAGCCGTTCATGGCCACCGCGGTTTGGTAATACAACTTTGACTGATGTTCGAAGACCTGTTGATCAAATACGTCAAGACATTGATGAAGTAGAGCTTTGGATAAGTCGTTTCAGATCAGCTGTAGGACAAGGCTTCGTTACAGATAATCAAGGACGTAATATTACTTTAACTGAGCAAGGAGGCATCGATATTTTAGGAAATATCATGGAAGCCTCTAGTTTAACTCCAAACAGAAACTTTTATGGAGATCTTCATAATATGGGACACGTTTTGGTAGCTTTATGTCACGATCCCGATTCACGCTATTTAGAAACATTTGGTGTAATGGGTGATTCTGCCACTGCCATGAGAGATCCTTTCTTCTACCGTTGGCATGCTTTTGTTGATGACCTTTTCCAATCTTATAAAGGAGTTTTGCCAAGATACTCTTCAAATCGATTGAATTTCGCTAATGTAAGCGTTACCAATCTGCAAGTAGACGTAACTGGAGGACAAACAAATAAGCTTGAAACTTTCTGGGAACAAAGCGATGTTGAGCTTTCTCGTGGTATGGACTTCGCTCCAAGAGGAAGTGTCTTGGCTCGATTTACCCACTTACAGCACTTGCCTTTTACATACAAAATTCAAGTTAACAATACATCACCCAATCCTGTAGTTGGTATGGTTCGAATCTTTATTGCCCCAGCTCTTGACGAACGTGGAGTTGAGTTTGATTTCAATGATCAAAGGCTAATGATGATTGAACTTGACAAATTCCGAGTCGACTTAAAGCGTGGAAAAAACACCATCACACGCAAATCTTCGGATTCTTCGGTTACTATTCCATATGAAAGAACGTTCCGCAGTATGGCAGACCGCCCAACGGAGAGCGGAGACGCACAAGATACTTTCAACTTTTGTGGATGCGGGTGGCCTGACCACATGCTTATTCCCAAAGGCACTGTACAAGGTTATCTTTGCGTGCTGTTTGCTATGGTTTCCAATCATGCTCTGGATAGAGTTGAACAGGACATCGCGGGTGTTTGCAATGATTCTGAGAGTTACTGTGGCCTTAAAGACAAACTTTATCCTGACAAACGATCCATGGGATATCCATTTGACAGGTTAGCAAGAGATGGAGTGAAAACATTAGATGAATTTTTGACACCAAATATGCGTACGCAGAAAGTAACGATCACTTTTAAAGACCGTACTTCTGTTAGGCCAAGTACCTCATAGTTACAAATCCTTAATGACGTTTTCCTCACATAATTTTGGCATTGTTAAACCTATCTATGAATAAATAATTTTAGAGATAATTGTTTTTAAAATTGACTTAAATGACCAAAGTTATTTTAAAGTTATATTTCTTCCTAAAATGTGTATTTGAAGCACTTTGTTTTTGGGATTTCTTTATATAAAATAAATTAGAGCATTTTGTTTATAACCACATATGTATATTGTATTATAAGCAAATTATAAGGTTATAAGCAAAATGTTTTTACATTATTATTTCATCATCATGGATCATAGGGCACCGCATTGGTATAGGCAGCAACCGCAACATACCTCGATAGACTTCAGGTGCCAGTCTGGGACCTCAAGAATCATAAATATACATAAATACTCATATTTAGTTCCTTCAGTGTGTGCATTGTAGATAACAAAAAAGAGTTGATAGTCCGAACACACTAATATTTGAAGCAGATGGATATATATCGTAGATATTTTTATTTATTGACAATCTAAAGAACCTTTCACATAGTAAAAAAAATAATTCATTGTTATCACAGTTAAGTAAATCAATAAACAAATATAAAATATGTTTTGTAAAATAAATAAAATAAAAGAGTAAAGAAACAACAAAACTGCCATTATATTCATAAATGAACCGTTTGTTTATAAACATAAAATAAAAAGGTTAATTTAATAAAAAAAGATTATTGGAATAACTTGCGTACTATTGTGAACAATATATGTTTTAAGAGAGAGAAAAACTTTTTCGATAATTATAATACAGTAATAATCGTGTTAAAAGGAAAAAAACTAAAAACAAGATAAATAGTCTCCGTCGTTACCAAATTTATTTATCAAAATTAAGAATGCAAAATAAAAACAGATTGTCTTTTTCCGTCGAGTGTCGAGTTATATTACATTTGATTTCATTTTCACATAACGTAATGATTAGTTCGTTTTCCTACCATATAAGATGTATCGAGTTTAATTCCTAACGTGGTTGGCATAAAATATATATTATTTGATGAATATTTGTTATTCCTTGGACTGGCGTCTGAACCGTAAAACTGATAAACTTCACGTAACAAAAATGGTCAAAATACGCTGCGGTTGGTGTACCAATACAAATCTTTATGCACTTCTCGGAATTCAAATTAATTATGTTTTATTGTTTTGGCCGTATTGATTATAGTACGCATGTATAACTTACATATCTTTATTATCTAAAACTGGTTAATTTTGTTTAAGCTATTGGCCTAAATAGCGGTACTAATTATAATTAACGATGCTGTTGTGGTTTGCTTTCACCAAAAGGTTTCGACTAAGCATCGCCCTTGCACAATTCTTCTTCGTACTAATTCTAATTAGTATTGTAAACTTAATTTGTTATAATAGATCTTCCAAGTATAAAATCATGTTTTAAAATAGTTAAAGAAGTTTTAAGTGCTTCAGATATTTGATCATAAATTATCTTCTCAAATAGTTAAGTAAAAATGTTAATTTGGAAATTGGTCTATAACTTTTGACTTCCGGTTTGAGCCTGATTTATAAATAGGAGAAATAAAAGCAGCTTTTTAAAGATTAGGGACAACACCATAAGTTGAGACTTATTGAAAAGCAACGCGAGCGGACTTCCCAGTTGTTCGGCGCGGTTAATTATAAATATGGGTGGTATAAGATCAGGTCCAGCTTCTTTTGTGGAATCGAGATTCTTTATGTACTTTAATACTTAATAAGTATTGATTTCAATGCTGCTAATGTTAGTTGGTGAATCACTTAATATATTTGTTCTGTTATTCGATACATATGATGACTTTTCACAAATGGATTAGAAAAGGGTAGCAAATAGCTCGCAAATATCTAATATCTTACAAACTGTCTTTAAGTAAATAAATAAATAAATAGTCCGGCTTCTCCTGAATGAGTTTTCTGTGATTTTTTCTGCAATGAGTAAATACTGAGAAGTTTCTTAAAGGCCATTGCCGATTATTCTGCAGGATCCTCACACAATAGTTAGAGTATATATATATATATATATTTATAGTTGGATAATTTATATAGCGCCATTTTTGTGAAAATCACCTCAAGGGCGCTGTACAATTAATAAATATCCCAGTACGTCTTGCAGCTACAGAGCGCATGGACGGTTGGGATTCTAGTTCCTCGTTTTCAATTAAGATCAATAAAAAATTATTACAGATAGGAGCTAGATTACAGGACGTCTTGCAGCTACAGAGCGCATAGACAGTTAGAAATTTAGCCCCCATTTACACATTTTAAAAATTAACAAATAAATTTAGTGTATTAATGATACTAAAAAAAATAAAAATAATATTAATAATAAAAAGGAGTAAGATTACAACACGTCTTGCAGCTACTAAGCGCATAGACGATTGGAATTCTAGACCCCATTTATAAAATTTAGGTATTTTTAAGTTGGTATATGAAAGCCAGATAACCAATCATCGTGCAGCTACAAAGCGCATGGACGAGTGGAATTCTAGCAAAGTTAGAATGATATCAATAAATTTATAAAAAATAGAGCATAGTAGTAAGTTTGTCAAGTGTTCATGCCAAGAACTAAGCAATAAAAAACTAAATAAATAAAGCACTGTATCAACTCCATGGTTAACAAAGGGAGATAGATGTCCGAAGAGAATCTTTTGTAGACAGTAGGTAGATATCGTCACCATGTGGTCCACTAGGCTGCTGGAGAATTTCTGGAAGTGGTTAGAAAGAACATACATATTGCAGTATATAATATATAAGCCTTGTACATAATAAGCAAGGTAAAAAATAAGCAACTCACGTTTAAAAAAAGTGATTCGTTTGGCTTGGCCATATACTCGCACTATGCAACAAATGCTTCCCGAGATTGTTTATCTCGCTTTACCAGGTTACAAGTTTTTGGGTTATTAGCGTGATGAACTTATACTGCTGACAGTTAGTAAGCAGTTCTCGTCTGAGTTATGGGAAGCACATATGACTAAGAAGGACGCGGGGGAGTTGGTGGCCTATATTACATAATATCAATTCTAGTAAAAAAAGTTATTATACATGGTGTTCTTTAAACCCTGTCACATCCAAAACTACGATGATCTCAGTATGGGAAAGAAGACATATTAACATATTTAATTTTTTTTTTTTAAAAACACATAATTGCTTACTTCTTTAGGGGAGAAGCGAGGGGAGCGCCGCGCGGTTGTCAGAGTATCAGACTCCTCCCTCCCTCCCTTCTCGTTTCTCCCCTGCAGAAGCAAGCAACTATTTGCTTTTTTTAAATTTTACTCGTTCTAAAAATTTATTTTAATGTGCCAATATGTTTTTTTGCTTATACTGATCATCGTGGTTTCGGATGTGACAGGGTTTAATGAACACCCTGTATATTATTTCTCCTCGGAACATTATTTTTATAGCTTCAAGCAATCGTAAAGGAAAAATTATTTTACCATCCATATCTAGACAGCCTCATTTAACATCGAGGCAGCTTCGATTTCAACCAATAGTTGATGTAAATAAAATATACCTCACTTTTTTCTACTACGATCAAAATAAAAAACTTTAGTGGGACGTTGGGAGTATAGTGAGTAAGTGGTTGGAGTAAGTAGTAGGTAGTGAGGTATGTGGGTGGCAGAATGAGTGGTGGAGAGTTAATAAGAAATATTCTTAGATATTTATTAGTGTATATATGTTAGTTGATGTTTTTTTATTTTCTGTTAACTATTTAAAAATACCGTTCTATTCATGCACCCCATACACATGGTATTCTGCGCTTATGAATCATGAAAAAAATTCTCTAAGGAATTAATCTGTTTAAATATTCTAAACTTGCAATATTTTTTTTTAAGTATTCATGGATTATTTTTTAAAATTATTATTTTACTGTTGGTATCATTTTTTGCATTGCAACCCAGAAGACCCAATTACAGCTGTAAATTACAGCATAAAACATCCAGGATCGAGAAAAATCATATTTATTTTTTGTGTGCTCACCGGAAACCAAGCCAGGAACCTTCCATGCGTGAGTCAAATGTCTTGCCGTTACATCACAGATATAGCTATTATACCATTTTTAGGTTCTGTACATTTCGGTTCCTTCGGCACTACCGCTTACCGAAGTACCGCTTTACCCACCGTTAAACTACTGGGAGTTTTACTCAATTCTGACCTTTTTCTTGACGCTCAAATTAGTAGAACGATAAGTTCATGCTTCTACCAGCTGAGACAATTAAATGCATAAGAAAAAATTTGCCGCTAGAGTCGATTATTGTAATGGTATCTATGCAGGTCTACCAATGAACAAATTGACTCGCCTACAATCTGTATTGAAATCCGCAGCGAGACTTATTTTCGGAATCTCTAAGTTCAGTCATATCACTCCACTACTTCGGGAACTACACTGCCCACGTTTTCCACAGAGGGTCGAATACAAACTCGGTTGGCGTATGTATAAGTCACTGCACAACTCTGTTCCGGAATATCTAAGGGAACTATGCATTCCAGATGAACTAGTTGACAGGCGTCTCGCGCTTAGATCAGCAACGTCTACGGCGAGAGGAAAAGTTATTATACATCTACGCAAACAGCGCACTAAATTTAGTGAACGCGCATTTGCGGTCGCAGGCCCTATGGCATGGAATGCTCTCCCAGCAGAGGTGCCAGGCTGTGAAAGTAAAGTGATGTTTCGAAAAAAACTTAAAACCCACTTGTTCTCTAAATCATTTGAATAAATCCGTAGCATGCGACAGCAAAATAAATTATTTTAATTAAATTACAAATTTAAAAGAATCACTATGTAAAGCGCCCTTGGGGTATTTTATTACGAAAATGGCGCTATATAAGTTATCCATAATAATAATAAGAATACCTCTGCTGAACCATTTAAACATAAAATAACTCATTTATATGAATAAATATGATGCATGAATGAATATTTACTTCGTTTTTTGATCAAAATGTTACAATTTGCTGCGTATTTGGCGATTTCATAATATTGTTTTTCTCAAAGATACCTCAGATTTTTTATTTGTACAAGTTTGCGTGTGTTGAGTACGACATATGTAATTAATTACAGTGTAGCTTAAATAATAAATGAACATCACCTCATACATTACTCGCACACTCACAAACAGTCCATCATCTTTACTTACAATTATTCATTCCTATGACGTCACAATCCTATAACCTGAGCGCCTTTAAATAAACTTTTGGATTTTTTTCTCCGGGAGATTTTATTCCCACTGGCCTAGAAAGTTGGAAATTCCTTATTTCCACATCTTTTGCAACTTCTTATATCAAATAAACATTAAACATTTGAAGTTTTTTCCTAATGTTTGGGCAAGCTGCCTGAAACACTTTATTCGCATTTCCCAATTCGCACGGGACCACAAATCCTTGAGATTTCTTCTGCAGGCAGTCGTGAAGAGAAGTATTATTTTATTTCGCTATTTGAAAAACATGCTCAGTGATACCTGATCTACACTAAAGATTGCTTGGTTGTGTGGATTTATATATTCTCAATCTGTTTGGGCCGAAATAAATATTAGTTTTTCCAGAAAACCTATTTGAAACACTCAATGATTGTAGGTACTCCATTTCTTTAGTAAGTAATTTAATTTATTTAATGTCATTAAATATTTATATCTAACCACTTACCGACTTTTCTATGTCTACTGGTTTCGAGATTAGTTTTTCCAGAAAACCTATTTGAGACACTCAATGATTGTAGGTACTCCATTTCTTTAGTAAGTAATTTAATTTATTTAATGTCATCAAATATTTATATCTAACCACTTACCGACTTCTCTATGTCTACTGGTTTCGAGATGTACCCGTCCCTATGTCAGGATACCAATTAAACCAATATGCAAACCAACATTCAAAACAAAAATAAAATAATATAATATAATATTGTTGACAAAATAAAACCAACACGACATGCATTTTAATAAGAACATGCACTGATTAAATTATGAAAATATTATATATTGTTTGAGAAATAGTTAAAAGAAGATAGAGGGGATGTAGGGAGGGTTTTTAAAAAATAATATTCCTTTGATCAATAATCAAACCACCTTTCAATATAGTTCTTTATGCGATATTCCACTGTAATGGTCACTCTATTTAACCTATTAAGCTCACCCCCACCCTCCAACTCCTCTACCTTTTTTCAACTATTTTTCTAACATAGAATATTTTCATAATTTAATTAGTGCATGTTTGTCCTAATCAGTTCCTGTGCTTATTAAAATGCATGGCGTGTTGGTTTCATATTTTTGTGCAATAACTATGGTGAAGGTGTATAGTGGGTTTTGCATGTTTATTTGATTAGTGTCCTAACGAAGAGTCGGCTACGTCTCGAAACTGGTAGACATAGAAATGTCAGTAAGTGGTTTTATACAAACGTTTAATAACATTTAGTTAAATGTTTGACCAAAAAGTTAATGATTTAAATATTAATATTAGTTTTATTTATTTTAATTATACCTATTTTGATTTATTTCTAATTTATTTATTTATAAACTTTTACAGATTACCCTTATTCATCAAAATAATTTTTCTTTTTCAAATTCATGTTCTATGGTTATTAATAATACTCGTATGTATGTTTTTTAAAAGAAATAAGCTACTAAGCCTCTTTTCAGATGCTTGTCTGCAGTGGGAGTTGGGATAGAGGGGATATGACATCAAAGGAACTGAAGATGGATTTTCTGCTGTTCTTTTTATCATGGTGTCTGACTATGCTCTGGACAAAGTACATCAATCAAATCAAAGTGACGAAGGCCCTTGCAATGATGCTTCGAGCTACTGTGGCCTGAACGGAGAATCCTATCCGGATAAGCAATCCATGGGCTACCCATTCGATAGACTGGCAAGAAGTAGAGTTAAAACTCTAAATGATTTCCTAACCCCCAACATGAGCACGCAAAAAGTCACAATAAAACACACAAATCGTCAATTTGTGCGCCCTCACATCTAAAATTTTGTTTTCTTTTTTTTTATTCTTACCAATGATTTAGTTTTATTAATGCCGAATTAGCTTTTATATCAAAATTATAATAAATTTAAAAAATTTAAAAAACATTTTATTTTAATCACTAACAAAATAATACGATTCAATGCTCTCTTTTATTTTGATTATAAAAATATTGACCATAAGAAAATATGTATCACTCTCCAAAAAAATAAGACTTAATACAAGTTTAGTAAATATAGAATTGAAATATAAATAAAAATATTTTGAATTTATTGCAACAGGGAGGGAAAACATTTCTGAGAAGGTAATATGGAAGTCTAAGCAATTACAGGGCTTATGACTTGTCATTAGCTGGTTCAAATGTTTTCCCTCTCTGTTGCAACAAATTTAAATATAAATAACTCCCTAGGGAGAATCCAGCCAGTCTGCAAGCATTTGGACATACTCAAAACACTGTTGAAAAATGTTTTGTTTTAACCACTTATTTTTTATTTAATTACCCACCGGTTTTGGAGCAACACGCGCTCGTTTATCGAGGTATAATTAATAGTTGAATATAAATCCTATTTTGTAACAGCGTACGCCATAGTAATAAACATGTAGAAGAAATAAAATCTGTTAAATTAAAACAAATAATTTGTGTCACTATCACCAAGCATATTTTGGTCAAATCAAAGCAGTTTTAACGATAAAAAAATATTTGTGAAATTTTGAATGTGGTTAGAAAAGTTTTAAGTGATTTTTTTGATTATGTTAACGATTAATAATTTATTATATAATACGCATAATTAATAATATCACTGAAAAAATGACAAGAAATGAATTATTATTATTCACTAAAAAAACGTTGCTTTTATATGAAAACGAACACCTAAGGTACTTACACCGAAAAATATTAACACTTTGTATCCCGGAGCCGCGTAAACACGGAATTATATAACCACGCGTTGTGCTCCGGTCCCGTGTTTTCACTTGGTTTACCAGCTGTCTAAAAAGGTGCATTTTATTGACATCTTGTGACTTTTATTAATACTTTTTCGCTGCTGGTACACAACGTGAAAACACGGGACCGAGACACAACGCGTAGTTATTATAACCAAGTGTTTACGCGGCTCCAGGATACAAAAAGCACAAAAAAGGAGTGAGACCCTGTATTTGTGCAAACATTGCAATGTGGCTCTCCATAAAGGCCAATGTTGGCAAAACTTGCATACAAAAATGAATTTTCAAATCTTTTAAAATAAATATGAAAAGTTTCAATTGATTTTGACCCAGTAATTTCATAATTATGACACTATTAAGAAACCCTTCATAAAGCATGAAATTTTACATAAATGGGCCAGGCACGGGGTAAATTCTATGTGTATTTGGCCGGTCCTCAAAGTGTTAAGATGAAAAAGATTTAAGTTGAACAATTGTTAAGTTTACTATTTATTCCTTGTTTCATGCAACCACTACTTTGTATGACAATGTGACAACTTTAATTTTCTTCTGCATTTTTTTGTGCAATTATCAGAAAACTACATGTAGAACTGAACATAGCATCGAATGCAAAACCGGTCAACAGAGGGCGCAGTCAATACATTGTAAAACAAAGAAAACAGCTGTTCAATAAACTCGCTGTTCTACACATACAGTTCCCAGCAAATACGTGCACCTTAGTCTCTAAACTGTTCATTATAAATTATTCTTACTTTGTAAATTAGAGAGCTTATTATAAAATAGAGAGCTTATTACATTCAGAAGTGAATGTAATAAGCTCTCTCGTGTTTGCCATGAAAATTATATACGGAGTGTTGAAAATTCCGTAAACAACAATGTTAAATAAATATTAAAACATAAAACTATATAAAACTCTTAAAAATGATCAAACCATCTTACCAAATACTATGCACTATGCCTCAAAATCAGGAAGTGACTTAAACGATATAGTCAATCTTGTTGGTGATTTTTTTAAAAGTGTCAATGAAAATAATACCGAGTATACTTGCTTACCTGAATTAAAAAGTAGTACTGACTTATTTTTTTATTTTTTATTTTTATTTTATTATTTTTTTTTTTTATATTTATATTTATCTATTCTTAATATTGAATTTAAAGACATTAAAAACAGTATATTGCAACTTGAATCTAAATGCAGTTATGGTCCTCACAAAATCCCATCTATGTTTTTGAAAAAATGTGTTGATTGTCTCTTGTATCCTTTGCATATAATATTTAGTAAATCACTGTCAGAGGGACAATTTCCTAATGCATGGAAGTCCAGTTTCTTAACCCCAATTTTTAAGAGTGGTGATAGGAGTGACATAACAAATTATCGTCCAATATGCATATTATCTGCCATCCCTAAACTCTTCGAAATTTTTTTTTTCAATTGCATCAACAAACTAAAAGCATATTATCACAACCTCTCAGCATGAATTCATGTCAGCTAGATCTACACTAACTAATTTAATGTTATACGAAAATGTCATAGCAAATTCATTTACATTGAGAAAACGGGTAGATTCTTTTTACACAGACTTTAGCAAGGCCTTTGACAAGGTGTGTTTAAACATTTTGGTCGCCAAACTATCAAATCTAGGAATAAGTGGTCCCATGATTTAATGGTTTCAAAGCTACTTGACTGATAGAACACTAACGGTAAAAATTTGTAACACTTTATCCCAATCTTTATGTGCTACTAGTGGTGTTCCTCAGGGTTCCCATCTGGGCCCAATACTGTTCATCATCTTTGTTAATGATATAATAGATGTATTTGATGATGTGGAAATATTGCTGTTTGCCGATGACATGAAGATTTTCAAAGTTTTTAATTCCGTAAATGATTGTTTGACTCTGCAAAGTAATTTGGATAAAATGTTCCAGTGGTGTTCCACCAATAAACTAAAATTAAATATAAAAAAATACCGCATAATAAGATTTTTAAGAATAAAAAACCCAATTTTATTTGATTATTCGATGGGTAATATGCAATTAGGCTCAACTTCTGAGGTGCGCGACCTGGGTATCGTTTTTGATGAAAAATTATCCTTCATTAGGCACATAAATAATATAACTAGTAAATCTCTAAGTCCTTTTAAATGTATTCAAAATTGTATATTCAATATGGGATTGCCCTGAACTATTATCTCTCATCAACTTCAGGGTGCCTGGAAGAATGACTAGACAGGTGCCACCGTTTTGTAGCAACAATTCACGGACAGTGTATACTTGTAATGCCGTATTAAACAGACTTCATGAACTCGGCAATAGTTGTTCCCACGTATCTGATATATTTAGTGTAGGGTATTGTTCCTATAGAACAAACCTTTTGAACTTTTTCAAAGATGGTGAATGATAATTATATTTATTTATTCGTGCATTTCATAATATGTATATTTACAGTTTTTTGTTCACTTTGCCTAGCTGTGTAAACCGGACTAATGATTTTCTTGTTGTTTTACTGTAGAATGTTTTCTTTCTTTTTTCAACTTTCTACTGAATATGCTGTATAATTATTAGGTTTTTTATTTTTTATAGAGTCTTTATTCAATAAAATATACATATTATTACAATATTAATACATTATAAAGAAAACAAAGTATTAAGATATATTTTGTCCCGATAAACTATTCAATAATAGTTTGTCATTGGGTGCTCAGACATTAGTTTTAATTAATAATCAAATAAGAAGAGTACAGACATAATACTGTATACGTATAAAATAATAAACATAAAAATAGTTGAAAGATATTTTTTTTAAGTAAGAAAATAGAGTAAAATAATTCAATTAAAATTAAAGAATAGTAATTTACTTAAATATATTTTAAATATAAGAAAAAAAAAAATAGACACATATATAAATAGTGTGTGCTCATAAATGTAATCAAAACAAGATAAAAAAATAAATTAAACAAAGTAAAGTAAATCGAGAATTTCAATTCATATCTACAGAAAAAAAAAATTAGTAAGAAAATTAAAAGTACATATTAAAATTAAGATCTGAAAAATGTAAATGAAATATGAAAGTAAGAAAGTAATAAAAGAAAAGAAAAGGTTAACCCAAGAAAATAACAAAAATGTATTCAATGAGGGATAAAAAAATAAAATTTAAAAAAATATATATATATATATAAATGTAAAAAAATAATAATAAATAAAAAATATAAGAAATGTATTCCATAAATATTACATAAATAATAAATCAATAAAGGAACGTTTTATCTACTAACCACTTTTTAAATTAATTTAATTTTTAAAATGTTAATTTTTAAAATATAAATCTTGTAAAACTTTTGGTTTATTTTTTTTTTATAAATCTTGGGTATATGGTTATTCATGTTTTAAATATATATATATATATATTAAGCCAAATATGTTAATATTATAAATGTTTGTAATAGGCAGATTTGCCGTTTATGTTTATACAATAAAAATAAAATAAATTCAGTGAAAAATAAATCTTATGTAAATAATCCTATCCGCTTATCATATAATAATTATGATCTATAAAACTGTAATTAACTAATCTCTGACCGAGATAATCTTCCAACGGATCACATCCCAACATACAATACCAGAAAAATAAATCTATTTTAACACGCAGTGCCACAATTGCTTCATAATAGGAGCCTGCTGCGTCCGTTATCGGACTTCTATGATAGTTATAAAATCAAACCACCTTATGACTAATATTTTCCTCAAGCTGGTAATCTCAAAACTCGTATTAGCAAACACTTAACACTTTATTCAAGGCCATTTATTTTTGTTTGTGTATTTCAAAACGGAATTTTCTATTCATTTTGATGAAAATAAAATAAGATAAAATGCAAGTCAATCTGAAAATTTCTCTCAAAAGAAAAAAACAGAATCCCCTAGTTCGGTATCAGCATGTCTTTCAAGTAAGATTTTTTTTAAATCTCAGTGTAAAAGAAGTATTCACCTCTAAAGATTAATGGTTTGTTTAAGAAGTAATCACTAATCGGCTCTTTTTCCATAATACGCTGTTAATGGAATCTTAAAATCATTATCAATTCTAAAGAATACAAAAGCTTCCTTTCAAATGGAATTTTATTTTTCTTTTCGTGAATATCTATTCTACTTTCGATTGTTTTTACTGTCAAATGATAATTACCATTCATCAATCTTATCGATTTTTATTTTGGTTAATTGTTCCAAGCTTATCAATCTTGAATTAACCAAGTTTTTTTTTTATATTTGTGTTTTTACATATCGTCAACTGCCTATTTTGCACTTTCTTAGCATTGAAATCAATACTTTTATAGAAAAGATTGTTGAAATTCTCTTTTTTTAGAGATGTTTATTGGAAATCGGAAGAAAACTAGATAAGGTTATTAACATAGAATTAAGAATAGTCCAGAAGGACCCTAGAATCATATTTGAATACATCGGACTGTGTCCAACAATTCCCCCACTATGCCTCACTTTCGCCGCGTGCATTTGTCATGTCGCTGCGTAATGTAGCACGATGGGAAAAAATATAATTATAACACAAATGTAAGGTAAAAAAAAAAGCAATCTGTTAATTTCTCTAAAATAAAAGGATATTTTAAAATCATGTTAAATAATATTTGATGTTTTAAAGATAATGTAGGTCAAATGTCTACGATAAAGTTGTTTAATCTGAAATCCAATATTCATTAGTTCTCTCATTAGATGAGCAAAGAAGGGTAAAAAAATTTACTACCCTGGCAACACTAACGAAATGTTCATTTTGTTTCTAGGGCAATCTGACAGATGGAAAAATAATTCAATTTTTAAGTAATGCATTTGTTATATGCACATGAAATGTGATGCCATCCTGTTTTTTTAAGATCCTAGCAGTATTTCTACACTCAAAACCGAAACCTACGCATTTATGAGTAGTTGAGTCGCCTTTTGTTTGATGTGCGTATGCGGTTTCTGGACTATTCTTAATTCTATGATTATTTACTCACTCGACACAATTGCCATAGTGAGAGTATGAAAATACTTTTTTCAATTTTATTACAATTTTGCACGTGTTATCATTGTTGAATGTATTTGATAACGTTATGTACTTGATTTGTACCATATCGCAGTCATTGTTTCAATATTCTCATTATCAATTTGATTAATCGTTTCATTTAAAGTATTTAAAGCTGTTTTAACGAAAGTTAGTTTTTGCCTTGTTTTTATTTTTCCAAAACAATTGTATCCCTATTTTAAGAGACTACAAGTTGAGATAAGCTCTCGTGGCAGCTAATTCCGACTATCAACAATTTTATCGCTTAGAAAATGCTTCAGTGGGTTTAGATAGAATCTGATTTTCTCCAGCTTGAGACTGTGGCCTCAAAGTCGAGCATCCAGTTTGAGTTTGAACATGGAATCCAAATTTAGGCAGCTAAAGTGACTGTTGGGTATTTTATACCTCTATCAAATCACCTCTTTCTCGCCGTTCCTGCAGCGTTGTGAGACCGATAATTTTCAGTAGCTGCACAAACGAAAGCCGTTTTAAGCTTGGCGACTGCTTTGTGGCTTGACTTTGGACTCTTTTTACAAGTTGATATCTTTTACAAAATAGGGATTCCATATCTGAAACCCATTCTGAAAGTTGGTCTAATATACGATTTGCGTATTTTTTGTGAGTACCATATTCGGTTTTACATATATATAAGAAAGCTTTTTCAATCAATTTAATAATGAAATGTTGGTTAATTATGGGTTATTAGGTCTTTTTGTTGTTTAACGGCTTTAAAATCTACATAATTTAGACTATAACTTGAAAAACTGTAGATTAATTAACATTAAGTAAGAGAAGCCATTTCTTGCTCCATTCATAAATATTGTCCAAGTTAATAAACGGCATTAACATACAGTTGTTATAATGAACACCTGCAACAAGGCAGTTATCTTTATTCATAATCTTAATCTTACATTAGGTTAGAAACATAAAAAAACATATCAAATTGGATTACGACAAACCTTATAATTGATGCTGCTTTGATATCTAACGTCCTCAATAAACCAGTCTGCAAAATCGTTTTTTACGAATTATATTTAACATACGATAAGGCTAAGAGTTTTTATATTATTTTGCCCTTTGCAAGTTCGGTGAAGTATTGATGGATTATTTCCTCGTAGAATGTTTACTAACAGGGATAATAAGACTTTTATGGCTCATGGTGGACATATTTATCTTCCAAATTTGACATCTACTGTCAGTTGTCAACAGTAAGGTTTGCCAGAATTGTTTAACGTTGCCTCGGCGCGGCGTTTGAAAACTGCTCAAATATTCTATCAAAGTTCTATAAGTTTTCTTGCTACTCAAAGATCATTCCGTGCAAATGATCGTCATTCTTCTCCTTTTAAGCTCGCTATTCATCGCATATTTCAAAAGTTGGAGACTGAATTTACGATAAAAACCACCGACATGACTTCTTCTCTCATAGGGAAGAAAATATTGTAGCTGTTTAAGTGTGGCAGAAAACGATAATGTTTCCATTTCGCGCCGTTAACAATAGTTAGGCCTACCCACGATGACTACCTGCCGAATTTTGCGATTGGACTTGGGCATACATCCATATTAGATGATATCGGCACAATAAAGCCTCAAACTTGACTCAAACCTGTTTTTTTTTATGTGACTGACCGTCGCGTCGTCCGCGTCTAGAGTTTGCTGATTGGGCTCTAGAGGAGATAGAAGAAAATGACAATTTTTATCGAAAAATCATCTTTTGGAGATGAGGCTCATTTTTGTTTAAACAGCTACATCAACAACCAAAATCACCACTATTGGTGTGAATCAAACTCTCAAGTGGTGATGAGGCTTCATCACATCAGGAAAAACTCGCTATCTGGTGTGGATTATGGTATGGTGGCATTATCGGACCATATTTTTTCAAAAACGAGCAAGGTCGTACCGTTACTGTGAATGGTGAGCGCCATCGTGCCACGCTTAATGTTTTTTTCTTTCTCTAAATTAAAAAAATTGACGAGAACGATATCTGTTTTCAATGAAATGGAACAAATTGCCATACAGCGAGCGTTATGATGGAATTATAGCGTAAAATATTTGGTGAATGGGTTGTTAACGAAAAGCGGACTGTAAATAAAAAACGGATTTCATTCAGTTTTGTAAAAGGTTGAAAATATTTTAAAATGGGAAAGGAAAACGGAAATAAACCTACCTTTGATACGATGAAAATGTTCTTTTATTTTGGGCAATGGATGTTGAAATTCACTATAAATTATGTAACCATTTATGGTAACTTTTACAACGACGTGCGACGAATCCAATATTTTTTATGCAATCTAATATAATGTCAAAAATCGTGCTTATTTTGTTCTACATCCAAATTGATGTAAAATCTTGATGTTAGGTAGGTACTAGAAGGATGGGTCAAGAGAAGGATATGAAAAAAAGTTAATCGGCCAGGAATAATATCGGTAAATGCTGTTTTATTTATTTACTATTTATTTGGGATTTTTTAAGCTATTTTCTTTTTTGCTCCACAACAGGCCAAGAGGCCCAATTACAGTGGTGAATTACATCACAGAACACCCAGGCTTCTGAAAAACCACATTTTAATTTTTGTGTTTTCACCGGGAATCGAACCCGGAACCTTCCGTGCGTGAGTCAAGCGTCTTGACCACTACACCACGGAGGCCGCCTATTACATAAAATATAAGAAGAAATATGTTAACGATACAAGAGCCAATTATATATATTCTTTTTTTCTGTATACAATATATGTAAAAACTGTTGTTTTTTTTCCGAAATGAAAATAAATAAATAAATAAAATTGTATTTATGCGACTTTGTATATATATATATGTGTACGTATATGTATGCGTGTGAATGAATGTCTGAGGGTGAGTTTTTTACGTGTGTGTGAATGCGTAAGTAAAAGAAGTCATTTAAAACGTGTATTTATATTTAAAAAGGTATAAGAGAGAACTTGGTATTAGGTTTGACCACATTTTTTTTTTTAAATAGTTTATACCTACTTTCGAAACCTTCGAAAAATATATTTTTCTTAAGTAAGTTATGATGTTTTGATTGTATTTAAAAAAAACAACAGTGTAGTAAAAAATATATTTAGCGTCGATTATTTCACGAAATATTCCTTAAAACTGGCCACCAAAATCTTGTGATTTAACACTACTACACGCTGTTTCTGCTTTTATGTGATGTGTTGTTAATATTACTTCAATGTTTTTTTCTCGACAAAACATAAGTATTTAAAATATTTTTAAGTACCTGGAAATGTTTAATTGTTTAAATACAAAACGAAGATTAAAACATGTCAAACTAATTGTAAATTATGTAATTTGGAGTAAGGTTTGTTAGAAATCCGGAGATAATGTGGTCAAGAGTTCGAATTAATACCTAAAAATGAACGGAGGACGACCCTTTTCTAGTATCGGAAGTATGTGTGGGTAGACCTTTATAAAGCCGACACTTGTAACTTCAAAGGGATATGGTTTAATGTAAGTACAACCTTTGTTAGAGATTACTATCAGAAAGCGTTTGGTTTGTATTTACCTATTTTTTTATGGTTATAAATTATTTCATCTTAATCGGAAATCATTCATAGTACCACTTAATTATTATACATTTTTTTATTTTTTTATTGTGTTTAAATGTATTTGTTTTATATTTGTTTTGTTTGTTTTATATTTGTTTTATATTACATTTATATTTTTAGTTTCGTTTCATTATTATACGTGTGCTTATAATGTATATATTTATTATTCCCTACTTTGAATTGGTTATAGCTGGTTAGCAGGGGCGAATGCTTTTTATAATCGATTATTTGCAGCTTACCATATTTTTTTGACATCGAAAGTAATGTTTTATGTAATTTTTTTGTGAATTTAAAGAGCTGAATCCTTTCTTGACGCGAGTGAGATTCATCTCGCTGAATAATTTCACCTAGACAATGTCTGAAACTATTTTTCAATTTTTATACTTCTTGGACTATTTTCTTTAATCAACAATGTTTTGAGTTTTCCTAAATTTTTCGCAGATGAAGACTGGATTTCAACCCCTAGGGAGATTAATACAACCTCCTTATGAAGTTTTTAGAAAATGCTTAGACTTTTTCTATTCTCTCCTCTAAATTATTCTCCATCTCAGTTGATATATGGTTGTCATATAATAATTATGAATTTTATTGTATAGTAGCATAAAACTTTAGACATACGACCTAAGACAATTTATTATAAATAAACTGAACAAAAATAACATAAAACTATGTAGCAAAGACAAACAAGGGCAATAATACAATAGTATGCAACATTATATTTATAAACGCGATCAACATATAAGACTTCGAGCTTACCCTACCAATCTATCTTCATCCCATACTGTGTTAATGGCGAAAAGACCGTCAAAAAGTCGTAAGATCTATCTCAAAAAATTCCAAGTTATCTGACGTATTATTATTTTTATTATTAATATTGTTATCAGTATATTTTTAATTATTAAAACTGTTTTGCCATTATTACGAGTGTTCACATTTCAGTCAAATTCAATTTTAAAAATTCATAATGAATATTGAAAAATACGCACATTCAATTTTTTCCTAAAAAAGTTTTTATGTAATCACACTTACTGTATTAACTTCTATTATTTTAAGTGTTTTACAGTCAATGCGAAAACGATAACAAAGCGTAATGGTAAAAAATATCTTTTATATCATTAGACATTTCTTTTCATTACCAAATTGGAAAAGACTTTTTTCAGATGAAAGCGGAAATCAATTACGTCCGTAAACATTCAAACGTTATTTTTTTACATTTGATACAAAGTTTGTCACTAAAAACAGGAAATTTTTCCATTTTTCCTCCATTGAAACTTGACTTGAAAAAAACGCTTAAAATAAAGTAAAATTAACGATTTACAACAAACAAAATATTTTTCAAAGTTAATGACAAGGTGACACTTTAACGCACTGAGTTTGTAAGATCAATAACTGGTTTGATAGTTCTTATAACATCGTCAAACTGGTATGATTTTTAAGAAATTATTGTACGTATAAATATAGTATGTGTCCGGGCGTATGATACAGTTCTGAGTGTGAAGGAGAACTAGAACCCTTAACGAGCGATTTTGACACAATAGCTGCTCTCACGTTAAAATCCGGAAAAAATTCGAGTGGGGAAATGTCCACCTCGTAGTGTAGTGGTTAGCACGTCCGTTTAGCATACTCGAGGTCCTGGGTTTGATTATTGGGACAGTCGTCATGAAATATTTGTTTATAAGGTGATTTTTACCAAAACATTTCATTGTCAATGGACGGCAGCTGAACCGTAAGACTGATCACCTTACTTTTCTGTAATGGCACGCATAGATTGTCTCTTGTCTCTCTAAGATAATATGTAATTATTTCATTGTTTATATTTTTTTCTTGTATAATGTTGTTCACAATATTTGACTTATTTTATTTTATTTCTATTTTATTGAAAAAAACGGTACTTAGTGCCTTTTACATATTTGTTGTAAATACACCAATATGCATACATGAAAGCAGACTTATAAGTAAAACAAAGCATTTAAAACAAATTAATACTAAACAGTTATTAACAAATTAAGAAGTTAAAAAATTTTAACAGTATATTTTTCTTATTAACAGTAATAAAAATATCAGTAGAAAAATTTATTAG